>NC_069502.1:848366666-848539166 GCF_027579735.1 Bombina bombina | reverse complement strand
CTACTACGCAAATATATTCCAGACTGAGCAAAATCAAGACACCAAAGTTAAGACCCTAACTTAGGGATAGGACCCCTCAAAAGCCTCCTGAAGGCACTACCCCTGTCCACTCTCATAGGTGATAATGCAAATGCACACATCATATAAACATCTGCACTATAAAAACTAGGCTTTGTGTCACTTAATGACTACTATCCAAGTAAACCCCAGAGAGAACAGAATCCAATGACATAATACTTAGGACCCTAACTTGAGGAAAGGACCCCTAAAGAGCCCCATGAATGCCCTACCCCATCCACTCTCATAGGTGATGCATACATCATATAAGCACATGCTCTACAAAAACTAGCCTTTGTGTCACTTAGTGACTACTACACAAGTATACCCCATACTGAACATAATCAAATGACACCAAAGTTAAGACCCTAACTTGGGGATAGGACCATTTAAGAGTACCCTGAATGCACTGCCCCTATCCACTCTCATAGGTGATAACGCAAATACATACATAATATAAACATCTGTCCTATAAAAACTGTTCTTTGTGTCACTTAGTGACTAGAATTCAAGTAAACCCCAGACTGAACAGAATCCAATTATATCAAACTTAGGACCCTAAATTGGGGATAGGACCCCGCAAGAGCCCCCTAAATACACTGCCCCTTTTGATTCCCATAGGTGAAAATGGCGAACACATACATCATATAAACATATGACCTATAAAAACTAGGCTGTGTGTCACTCAGTGACTGCTACCCAAGTATTGCCCAGACTGAGTAGAATCGAATGACACTAAATTTAAGACCCTAACTTGGGGATAGGAGCCGTCAAGAGCACCCTAAATGCACAGCCCCTATCCATTATCATAGGTGATAATCCAACTACGTACATCATATAAACATCTGCCTTATAAAAACTAGACTTTGTGTAACTTAATGACTACTTCCTAAGTATACCCCAGACTGAGTAGAATCCGATGACAACAAAGTTAAGACCCTAATTTGGGGATAGGACCCATCGAAATTCCCCTAGAGTGGTTAATGGCAGTGCATTCAGAGGGTTCTTGAGGGGTCCTATCCTAACTTTGGTGTCATTTCATTCTGCTCAATCTGGGGTATACTTGGGTAGTAGTTACTAAGTAACACAAAGCCTAGTTTTATAGGTCAGATGTGTTTGCCATTATCACATAAGAGTGGAAAGGGGCAGTGCATTCAGGGGGCTCTTGAAGGGTCCTATCCTCAAGTTAGGGTCCTAAGTTTGATGTCATTGGATTATGCTCTGTCTGGGATTTTATTGGATAGTAATCACTAAGTGACAGACAGCCTAGTTTTGATAGGGCAGATGTTTATATGAGGTACAGAATGTATTTGCCTTTTCACCTATTAGAGTGGATAGGAGCAGTGCATTCAGGGTGCTTTTGAGGGGTCCTATACCCAAGTTAGAGTCTTAACTTTGGTGTAATTTGATTCTGCTCAGTCTGGTGTATACGTGGGTAGTAGTCATTAAGTGACACAAAGCCTAGTTTTTATAGGGCAGCTCTTTATATGATGTATGTATCACCTATAAGAGTGAATATGGGCAGTGCATTCAGGGGGCTCTTGAGGGTCCTATCCCCAGTTTAGGGTCTTAACTTTGGTGTCATTTGATTATGCTCAATCTGGGGTATATTTGGGTAGTAGTCACTAAGTGACACAAAACTTAGTTTATTCAATGTATGTGATTGATATTATCACCTATGAAAGTGGATAGGGGCAGTGCATTTAGGGGGCTTTTGAGGGGTCCTGTCCCCAAGTTAGGATCTTAACTTGTGTCATTTGATTGTGCTCAGTCTGGGGTACATTTGGGTAGTAGTCATTAAGTGACACAAAGCCTAGTTTTTATATGGTAGGTGTTTATACATTGTATATATTTGCATTATTACCTATAAGAGGGGACATGGGCAGTGTATTTTGGGGTCTTTTGAGGGGTCCTAGCCCCAAGTTAAGGTCTTAACTTTGGTGTCATTGGATTCTGCTCGGTCTGGGTATATTTGTGTAGTAGTCACTAAGTGACACACAGCTTAGTTTTTGTAGGGCAGGTGCTTATATGATGCATGCATCACATATGAGAGTGGATAGGGACAGTGCATTTAGGGGACTCTTGCAGGGTCCTATCCCAAAGTTAGGGTCCTAACTTTGATGTAATTGAATTCTGCTCTCTCTGGGGGTTACTTGAATAATAGTCACTAACACAAAGGCCCATAGTTATCAAGGTCTGGCGGACCTGATCCGACACTGCGGATCAGGTCCGCCAGACCTTGCTGAATACGGCGAGCAATACGCTTGCCGTATTCAGCATTGCACCAGCAGCTCACAAGAGCTGCTGGTGCAACCCCACCCCCTGCAGACTCGTGGCCAATGGGCCGCCAGCAGGGGGGTGTCAATCAACCCGATCGTACTCGATCGGGTTGATTTCTGGCGATGTCTGTCCGCCTGCTCAGAGCAGGTGGACAGGTTATGGAGCAGCGGTCTTTGTGACCGCTGCTTCATAACTGCTGTTTCTGGCAAGTCTGATGACTCGCCAGAAACACGGGGAATCAAGCTCCATTCGGAGCTTGATACATATGCCCCAAAGCCTAGTTTTTATAGGACAGATGTGTATATGATGTATGTATTTGCATTATCACCTATGAGAGTGGATAGGGGCAGTGCATTCAGGGGGCCATTGAGGGGTTCTATCCCCAAGTTATGGTCCTAAGTTTGATGTCATTAGATTCTGCTCTCTCTTGGGTTTACTTGGATAATAGTCATTAGGTGACACAAAGTCTAGTTTTTATAGAGCAGATGTTTATATGATGTATGTATTTGCATTATTACCAATGAGAGTGGAGAGGGACAGTGGATCCAGGGGGCTCTTGAGCAGTCCTATCCCCAAGTTAGGGTCTTATCTTTGGTGTCATTTGAGTATGCTCAGTATGGGGTACACTTGTGTAGTAGTCACTAAGTGACACAAAGCCTAGTTTTTGTAAGGCAGATGTTTATATGATGTATGCGTTTGTCATTATCATCTATGAGAGTGGATAGGGGCAGGGCATTCAGGGGGCCATTGAGGGGTTCTATCCCCAAGTTATGGTCCTAAGTTTGATGTCATTAGATTCTGCTCTCTCTTGGGTTTACTTGGATAATAGTCATTAGGTGACACAAAGTCTAGTTTTTATAGAGCAGATGTTTATATGATGCATGTATTTGCATTATTACCAATGAGAGTGGAGAGGGACAGTGGATCCAGGGGGCTCTTGAGCAGTCCTATCCCCAAGTTAGGGTCTTATCTTTGGTGTCATTTGAGTATGCTCAGTATGGGGTACACTTGTGTAGTAGTCACTAAGTGACACAAAGCCTAGTTTTTTTAAGGCAGATGTTTATATGATGTATGCGTTTGTCATTATCACCTATGAGAGTGGATAGGGGCAGGGCATTCAGGGGGCTCTTGAGGGGTCCTATCCCCAAGTTAGGGTCTTTACTTTGGTGTCATTGGATTCTGCTCAGTCTGGGGTATACTTGTGTAGTATTCACTAAGTGACACAAAGCCTAGTTTTTGTAGGGCAGGTGCTTAAATGATGTATGTATCAAGTATGAGAGTGGATAGGGAAAGTGCATTTAGGGGGCTCTTGGAGGGTCCTATCCCAAAGTTAGGGTCCTAACTTTGATGTCATTGGATTCTGCTCTCTCTGGGGGTTACTTGGATAATAGTCACTAAGTGACACAAAGCCTAGTTTTTATAGGGCAGATGTTAATATGATGTTTGTATTTGCATTATCACCTATGAGAGTGTATAGTGGCAGTGCATTCAGGGGGCTCCTGAGGGGTCCTATCCCCAAGTTAGATTCGTAACTTTGATATTATTTTGTTATGCTTGGTCAGGGGTATGGTTGGGTAGTAGTCATTAAGTGACTCAAAGCTTATTTTTCATATTTTTTCTTTGTTTTTATTTAACATGGAAATCCCCATAAGGTTTTGAATAATGAATAACGAAAGTGTCTAATTTCAGGTGGGTTATCTCATACTCACATCACCTCCCCCAGCACCTTATACACAGACATATAACACAATAGAGAGGTACATCAGTACAAACACACAGCACCTTATACACAGACATATAACACTATACAATTGTACAATCTCTCTCACACACACAGCACCTTATAAACAGGTATATTACACTATAGAGAGGTACTATCTATCTCACACTCACATCCCCTCTCCCCAGCACCTTATACACAGACCTATAACACTGTAGAGAGGTACCATCAGTACAAACACAAAACCCCTTATACAAATACATATTAATACTACAGAATGGTAACATCTATCACACACACCATCCCTTCCCAGAACCTTATACACAGATATATAACACTATACAGAGGTATAATCTCTCTCTCACACACACATCACCTTATAAACAGGCATATAACACTATAGAGAGGTTCCATCTATCTCACACCAACTCTCCCCACACCTTATACACAGACATATAACACTATAAAGAGGTACCATCTATCTCACATTCACATCACCTCTCCCCAGCACCTTAAACACAGACATATAACACTGTAGAGAGGTACCATCAGTACAAACACACAGCACCTTATACACAGACATATAACACTAGAGGTACCATCTGTCTCACACATTACCTCTCCCCAGCACCTTAAACACAGACATATAACACTATACAGAGGTACAATCTCTCACACACACACACATTACCTTATAAACAGGCATATAACACTGTAGAGAGGTGCCATCTATCTCACACTCACAGCACCTCTCCCCAGAACCTTATACACAGGCATATAACACTGTAGAGAGGTACCATCTATCTCACACTCACAGCACCTCTCCCCAGCACCTTATACACAGACATAACACTGTAGAGAGGTACCATCTATCTCACACTCACATCACCTCTCCCCAACACCTTATACACAGACATATAACACTGTAGAGAGGTGCCATCAGTACAAACACACAGCACCTTATACACATATAACACTGTAGAGAGGTACCATCTATCTCACACTCACATCACCTCTCCCCAGCACCTTATACACAATCATATAACACTGTAGAGAGGTACCATCTATATCATACTCACATCACCTCTCCCCAGCACCTTATACACAGACAAATAACACTATACAGAGGTACAATCTTATATCTCTCACACACACAGCACCTTATAAACAGGCATATAACACTGTATAGAGGTACCATCAGTACAAACACACAGCACCTTATACACAGACATATAACACTGTAGAGAGGTACATCAGTACAAACACACAGCACCTTATACACAGACATATAACACTGTAGAGAGGTACCATCTATCTCACACTCACATCACCTCTCCCCAGCACCTTATACACAGACATATAACACTTTAGAGAGGTACCATCTATCTCTCACTCACATCACCTCTCCCCAGCACCTTATACACAGTCATATAACACTGTAGAGAGGTACCATCAGTACAAACACACAGCACCTTATACACAGACATATAACACTGTAGAGAGGTACTATCAGTACAAACACACAGCACCTTATACACAGACATATAACACTGTAGAGAGGTGCCATCAGTACAAACACACAGCACCTTATACACAGACATATAACACTGTAGAGAGGTACATCAGTAAAAACATACAGCACCTTATACACAGACATATAACACTTTAGAGAGGTACCATCTATCTCAGACTCACATCACCTCTCCCCAGCACCTTATACACAGACAAATAACACTATACAGAGGTACAATCTTATATCTCACACACAGCACATTATAAACAGGCATATAACACTGTAGAGAGGTATCATCTATCTCACACTTACATCACCTCTCCCCAGCACCTTATACACAGACATATAACACTGTAGAGAGATGCCATCAGTACAAACACACAGCACCTTATACACATATAACACTGTGGAGAGGTACCATCTATCTATCTCAAACTCACATCACCTCTCCCCAGCACCTTATACACAGTCATATAACACTGTAGAGAGGTACCATCTATCACACTCACATTACCTCTCCCCAGCACCTTATACACAGACATATAACACTTTAGAGAGGTACCATCTATCTCTCACTCACATCACCTCTCCCCAGCACCTTATACACAGTCATATAACACTGTAGAGAGGTACCATCAGTACAAACACACAGCACCTTATACACAGACATATAACACTGTAGAGAGGTACATCAGTAAAAACACACAGCACCTTATACACAGACATATAACACTGTAGAGAGGTACATCAGTAAAAACATACAACACCTTATACACAGACATATAACACTTTAGAGAGGTACCATCTATCTCAGACTCACATCACCTCTCCCCAGCACCTTATACACAGTCATATAACACTGCAGAGAGGTACCATCAGTACAAACACACAGCACCTTATACACAGACATATAACACTGTAGAGAGGTACCATCTATATCATACTCACATCACCTCTCCCCAGCACCTTATACACAGGCAAATAACACTATACAGAGGTACAATCTTATATCTCACACACAGCACATTATAAACAGGCATATAACACTGTAGAGAGGTACCATCTATCTCACACTCACATCACCTCTCCCCAGCACCTTATACACAGACATATAACACTGTAGAGAGGTACCATCTATCTCACACTCACATTACCTCTCCCCAGTACCTTATACACAGACATATAACACTGTAGAGAGGTACCATCTATCTCACACTCACATCACCTCTCCCCAGCACCTTATACACAGACATATAACACTGTAGAGAGATGCCATCAGTGCAAACACACAGCACCTTATACACATATAACACTGTGGAGAGGTACCATCTATATCTCAAACTCACATCACCTCTCCCCAGCACCTTATACACAGTCATATAACACTGTAGTGAGGTACCATCTATCACACTCACATTACCTCTCCCCAGCGCCTTATACACAGTCATATCACACTGCAGAGAGGTACCATCAGTACAAACACAGAGCACCTTATACACAGACATATAACACTGCAGAGAGGTGCCATCAGTACAAACACACAGCATCTTATACACAGACATAAACCACTACAGAGCTACACACAGTGAATTACACACATGACACAGTTACACAACAGGCATTCAGGCAAGCAGGAACAAAGCCGAAGTAATATCTCCACCCACTCCCTCCCCTTGCCTGTACCATGTGACATATTTAGGTCCTTTAGCGTTTTGGAATCTAGCCGTTACAGATGTGTATAGTGATACTTTATGTGAGTAGCGGCTGTTTGTGACACAGGAAGCGGCGTAACAGGTAACGGCAGCAGCTTATTGTCTGAGGGTGAGGAGAGGACTGCGTGTGACAGCTTACGGAATCCGCTTGTTGTGTGAGTAGGGGGCTGTGTGTGAGGGAGAGGGGGCTTAGAGGGTTAGGGTGGTGCTTTGTAAAAGAGACGTGGAGAGTTTGATGATGGTGAGGGGGCTGTGTGTGAGGGAGAGAGGGCTGTGTGGGTGATGAGGGGGCTTTGTAAAATAGAGGAGGGTTAGATAGTGAGGAGGGGGCTGTGTGTGAGGTAGAGGGGGCTGTGAGGGTGAGGAGCGTGCTTTTTTGTGAGGAAAAGGGGTTATAGGATGAGGAGGTGGCTGTTTGTGAGTTAGAGGGGGTTGTTAGAGGGTGAGGACTAGGAGGGGGCAGAGGGGCTTTGTGTGAGATGAGTTAGAGGATGAGGTGGAGACTGTGTGTAAGGAATAGGGCGATTAGAGGTTGAGGAGGGGGATGTGTGTAAGGGAGGGGGGGTTAGAGGGTGAGGGCTAGAAGGGGGGTGAAGATTCAGTTGTGTGAGGGAGGTGGTTTATGGAAGTGGAGGGGGCTGTGTGTAAGAGGGGGGGGGTGAGGAGGGTGAGTGGGTTAGAGGGTAAGGAGGGGGCTGTGTAAGGGAGGGGGGTTAATGGATGAGGAGGGGGCTGTGTGTGAGGCTGAGGGGGTGAGGAGGGGACTGTGTGTGAGCTTGAGTGGGTTAGAGGGTGAGAAGGGGGTTGTGTGTGAGGTAGGGGGGGGGGTTAATGGTTGAGGAGGGGGCTGTGTGTGAGGGAGAGGGGGTTTAGAGGGTGAAAAGGGGGCTTTGTGAAGGAGAGGAGGGTTAGATGGTGAGGACAAGCTTTCTGTGAAGGGTGAGGAGGGGGTTGTCTGTGAGGGAAAGAGGGTTAGAGGGTGAGGTAGCTACTGCAGACATCCCAAGTCTCCGGGAAGTTCAGGGAGTCTCCCTGATTGTAATAGGCTCCCTGATGCCAGCAAATGGAGTGCAATCTTCCTGAAACTCCAAGTACCATGATCCAATGTGGCCCAAATCAGGAAAAGTGTTTCTTTTAAGGAATGCCTTTAGTTGCTGGGACATTATAGAACCCTCAAAGCATCAGTAACCAAAAAGCCCCCACTGATTTTAATAAAATAAAAACACAAATACTACCTTATTTACTGCACGTAATTAAACATTGTATTCTAAAATATTTATGCATTCAACAAGTGTACGATCACTGGAAAATAGGTTTGTTGTATGTGGTTCTGCAATAAAGCTACTTTTTTTAATGTGACTTTAGTGGGAAGCTACTTTAATGATAAGTTTCTATCTTATTTAGGGTTTCAAGGTGCCCAATATATAAATGAGAGGGGGGGTGGCGGTGCAGTAGCGGGAGAAGCTACCTCTCTGAAATTAGTTTTTGCAGGTTGGGATGTCTGGTACTGTGTGTAAGGGACAGGGTCATAAGAAGGTGATGAGGGGGCTGTCAGGGAGAGGGGGGTTAGAGGGTGAGGACTAGGAAGGTGCTGTGTGTGTGGTAGAGGGGGTAAAGATACAGTTGTGTGTGAGGGTTAAATGGTGAGGGGGAGCTGTGTGTGAGGGATGGGGTTTAATGGATAAAGAGGGGCCATGTGAAGAAGAGGGGGGTGTTAGAAGTTAAGAAGATATCTGTGTGTGAGGGAGAGGGGATTAGATGCTGAGAAGGGAGCTATGCGTGAGAGTGGTTTAGAGAGTGAGGAAGGGGTTGTGTGTAAAAAAAGTGGGAGGGTTAGAAGATGAGGAGGGACTGTGTGTGAGGGAGAGGGTGGCTGAGCGTGCGAGGTTAGAGGTTGAGGAGGTAGCTGTGTGAGGGAGAGGGGGATTAGAGGGTGAAAAGGGGGCTTTGTGAAGGGTTCTAGTGTAAGAGGATGAGGTACAGTCTGTGTGTTACAATTAATGATTTGCATGTGTGTTAGTTTAGTGACCAGGGCCTATGAATACCCAAAAACTCCCCTCGCCCATCGGGCGAGTAAATCACAAAACTTACCAGCCCACAAGAAACTTTAGTCGCCCGTGCATATCTGCATGTAGTGTGTATATATCTTATGTAAAAATGCAATATAAATAGTGTTATTGTAATCTCACAAAGCATTGCAGACAGAGGTCCCAATTTGAATGCTTTGCAAGCTGCTTACTACTTGGAACTTGAGCATTAATATAAAGGCTTTAACTTTAGAAAATATTTTTCTATCACCAGGTAGAAAAAAACAGGGATATTATCTTTGAAAAACTGTATGTACAGTCTTAACTTATTTTCTCCTAAGGGGAAAAAAAAAAAGAAGATATAATTGAGCTTTTTTTAAATTTTCCTTCAGCAATTGACTAGGTATATTTAATTCTGCCACCCTTTAACCTATAGCGCTTTGAGTGGTACTGCATAAATAGGTGAGATAACGAGCATGTTAAAAATACTTTTTTCCCCCCCTTTCTGCCTGGCTGCCTTTCAACTACTAGCGCGACTGTCAGTGCCACGCTAGCAGATTTAACTGGGTGCATGGAGATGGTATGTTCTCTACTAATTGGTAAAGTCAGTTTTTGGAGCATTAATAGAATCCAGAAAAATTGTGCACTGCTCTATATTATGGTAGGCAGCTTGATCGTGTACATTGTGCTGAAGTACTGCAGAGGACCCTGGAGTACGTCAGCATAATGCACGTGAGCAAGCTGCCTACCATAACTATATAGTCACTTAAACCCATACTTCATTCATACACACACACAGAGAAGAAACACTCACCGCTCTAGCAGGATGTCTTCCCACGCAGATAACCTTAGGGGTGGGAAGTAGCAACTGACAAGGAAGAGACCAAGAGCCATGGAGATAATGGGAGGTCTTTGAATGCATTAAACAGAAAGAACCTCCCCTTTCTTCCCTCCATTCCCGTGTGTGCGCATATGTGGAAGGCAATTTGACATTTTTTTTAATTGCTTCTTATATCTCACTTAAAATGTCAGGTCGCCGTTCGGGCTGGTAACTTAAAAATTTTACTTGCCCGCAAGAATTTTTACTCGCCATTGGCAACCGGACCGGTCTATTCATATTCCCTGAGTGACATTATTGTGAAATGTTTTAAAAACAAATATAGTAATGATTATGCTGATAATATTTTTTTTAATTATTATTAAGGTGTATGAAAGACACTGAGATTAATAGAGCAGAAAAATGTTATATGAATCAGTTTAACTAAATATTACAAGTAAACCTTTTGTCACAGAGCAATGTCTGTATAATGATATGAAGTTGGGAAACAAAAGCACAATCGCATCTGTACAGAGGGTACTAGGTATAAGGAGCAGCCTTACAGCAGATGTAGTAATACATCTTTTGGATTTTGTCATTTACTAATCTATGTGACACTTTATTGCCCAGATTTAAGCATCACTATATATTTTATCCTAGGGTTCACTTATTTAGGGGCACAGTCTGGGTGGTAAAAAAATATGTTTAGAGTATTGGATGCGCCAATGTATAATCTTAAATATTATACACATTACATTTCAAAATACACTCCTAACCATATAAATATTGGATTGCTCAGGGTAATATTATGTGTAAATACACTGCACTCCCTAGCACCAAATAGTGATAATATCAAACATACTGATGTTAATAATAAATAGTGACATAAAGTGATGTATAAACATCAGTGAAAAGTTCATACGCTTTGTGATACTTGATATCACTTGTCCAAAGTCTGCATAGGGTTTCTCCCAACACCTCTTGAATGGTATCGCATCAATCTTCAGCAAATCCAGAGGGTCGTGGTAAGCTGCTTCTTCCAAATTTGTTGGTATACAAATTAGAGTACTATATCATATAAAAAAGAAGAAAAAAAGAAGGCTCCACCATAGTGCACAATCAATATGATAAATCAAGACCAGCGCACAAATAAATGTACTCACAGGATTCAAGGTACTTGAGAAGTGGAACAAAGGCTTCCTAGGCTCTTAAAGTCGGCCAGACAACTTCTCCCGTGTTCTCCAAGCTTCTCAATGTTCAAATCGGCCTCCACCATACAGTGTTCACAGAAGTTGTGTAAGACTGCAGTGATCAAGTATACCTCTATACACTTGCGTGTAATAATAAAGGGTTATACTGATATAGAAATACAAATAAAGCTTGTGGATAAGTCTAATTGAATAAAAAAAACTTTTATTTTAATAAAAACACAACGTTTCACAATCTATATTGACCGTTTCATCAGGTGTAATTATAAAATTAAAATACCCACGGCTTAAATACACTTTTTTTTGGGCGTCCTTGGGGTTTTACTGCGCTTGCGTGTTAGTAACCTTGTTGCTGTAGCCTGCAAGAGTATCGGATTGGTCTAAAATATCCAATCAGTGTTAGCTGTTCAGCCCAACCTCCCGGTCTGTTGTTCCGCTCAAAATCAATGAGCATCTGACACACCTCTAGGCTCCATACGCAACAGTGTTAGAACATTAACCCATTAACTGTCATCCTTGTAACGCTCGATACATACATAAATCTATCAGCCGGTTTTACAAGCAAAGCGCAGTATCACACGCCCCCTGCAATCTGGACTCTCCCAAAATACAACTATATACTGTACAACAAATAAACAGATATAGATACAAAAACAAAAACTATAAAAAAAGATAAAATCATATACATTTTAAATTTAAAAATAGAACAAGTCAATGCTAAATGGGGTAGAAATAGACTCCTCTATCGAAGACAAAGGGAGACATTTTGGATCTGGAAGATAAGGACTCTAGACCCCTATGGGTTAAACGAAAATATAGACATGGCAGCATTTAACAACTAGGACAGTAGAACTCCGGTATATAGAAAGATCATACCAGCCCCCATGTACTCATTCTAATATGGAAAAATATAGATATGGCCATATTTAACAGTTAGGGCACTAAAACAGTTCCCTTGCCCCTTACATCATGAAAGTTACATTCTAGTATTTGAAAGATACATTAAAGTATGGGCTGAACGATAATATAGACATGGCACCATTTAATAACTAGGACATCAAAACTTGTGTTTTTAGAAACATCATAGCAGTTTCCACGCCCCACACTACATCAAGCCTATTTTTGTATTTAAAAGATACATACGGGAACAAGTATACATAGGAACATGAATGTACTTTTATACTGATGGTGCATATACGTGCATTTCTTAAGAGACAAGATGGACACATATATATATACTTTTACACATATGGTCAAATATATTCTACACCATATGGGCTTTAAGGTTATAGGACATTAGTATAGATTTCACACTTTGGATCTAGGTGAGGATCATATAATAACAACTATGGTGTTTCTATTCAATAGTGTACTAGGGTAATTTTAGAGTACAGGTATAGGAGTATCTGATAGGATAAATGGAGAAAATGTAGGTATAGGATATTTATGTCCTATACTACACGTATACTAATATAAGCTTATCTCATCAACAATACTTTTAACATACAGATATGTATCAAGATGAGGAAGCTATAATATTACATCATGGATTGTATACGATTGATTGAATAGATTAGTTATAGGGGACTATCTGAACAAGATAAGTTATAGGGATCGAACATGTCCGCTTTAGGAGTACATCATAATGTGGGTACATTGGAGATGTGATCTTTATTTTTAAATTTAAAGTGTATATGATTTTATCTTTTTTATAGTTTTAATTTTGTGTTTGTATCTATATCTGTTTATTTGTACAGTATATAGTTGTATTTTGGGAGAGTCCAGATTGCAGGGGGGGGTGTGATACTGCGCTTTGCTTGTAAAACTGGCTGATTTATGTATGTTTCGAGCGTTATAGAGGTGTGTCACACAACTTCTGTGAACACTGTATGGTGGAGGCCGATTTGAACATCGAGAGTCTTAGAGAACACGGGAGAAGTTGTCTGGGCGACTTTAAGAGCCCAGGAAGCCTTTGTTGCACTTCTCAAGTGCCTTGAATCCTGTAAATACATTTATTTGTGCGCTGGTCTTGATTTATCATATTGATTGTGCACTATGGTGGCGCCTTCCTTTTTTTTTTTTTTTTCTTTTTTTTATATGATACAGTCTGGGTGGTGCATGGGCAGGACAGACTGATTCGGGGGCACAGTCTGGTGGGCCAGAAATAGATAAGGAACTGAGAAACACCAGGTCAGAGCTACCAGTTTGGGATAATCCTATAAATTACAGGATAATTGTTCCAAAATATTTAAAAAGATAGTTAATCACTTTATTACCAATTCCCTAGTTTTGCATAACCAACACTGTTATATTAATATACCTCTGTCATTACCTTGTATCTAAGTCTTTGCAGACTGTTCCTTTATCTCAGGGTTATTTACAGACTTGTATTTTAGACAATTAGTACTGGGTCATGAATAACTCCACGGGAGTGAGCACAATGTTATCTATATGGTACTCATGAACTTACCCTGTCTGGTGTGAAAAACTATAAAAAAAATGCACTGAGATAAGAGGCAGTCTGTAGTGGCTTAGAAACAAGCATACATTTATATTTTTAAAGGTTTTATAGTATATTAATATAACAATGCTGATTGTGCAAAGCTGGGGAATGGGTAGTAAAGGGGTTATCTATCTTTTTAAAAAAATAAAATAATTGGCGTAGACTGGCCCTTTAACAAATCCTGTGATCCAGGCAGCTGCTAATTATTTTTCATCTGCTTTATGACGTGTCGGCTTCTGCTGCATATTCCTGTATACAGTCAACCTTTTGCTTTTCATGACTTCTGAGAAAATGGGGGGAAAGTAGAGCGCAAAAAGTCAGGGATACCAAACTCCTAACAGAAGAATAGATCCTTCGTTCTATTCAGAAAAGGATGAGCAAAAGGGAGAGGGTTAGGGCGCTAAGAAAGCTAAAGGTATAGTAAAGTGATGTGGTAGTGTTTGTATATAATGATGTGTAAAAAATGATATTTATATAAGCATACACTGATAATTAGAATTTATTAAAATACAGTATAATTCAAGAAACATCAGTGTATAAGAAAATAAAGTGAGTAAGTCCAAAATTAAAAATAATTTAAACGTAGGGACGTCTCCCTGATAAAAGAACACAATCTTAAAAATTCAGGAGTATTCAAAACATAAGAACTAAAAACGCTTCTAAAATAATATGAGCATATAGTGTTATACTAAGAGGCAATAACAAACAGGAAATATATTTCAAATATGTATACAAAAGCATTAGCTAGTCAGGCTAAAACAGACAGTTGGCGATGTCGTAGATCAAATGATGGCGGCAGGGGATCTCCCCAATACCGTCTTGTGTCAGTTAAAAGTTCGTAAGTTCGTAATGAATAGCAAAGCAATTTTGTTACAAAGTAGGTAAAGTATCACTCTGGAGCAAACATGTGGCTAATGAGACAGTTCTGTGATACAGTTACTTATGATCCTGAATAGGATAATGCAGAGTGTAAGAAAAAAGTAATCGTTGACTTTGGAGCCCTGACAGAGTTGTTGCTGTATGTCGTCTCTGGGTTTGTGAATTAGCCGCGAGTTCACAACTTGGTTGTGAACTTGGGTGTCTGACGTCACGGGTGACACTCGGGGGGGCTCTTCTCGCCCACAACAAACCAATATTTTTACGATGAAAGAAATCCTTACATCCATTTGAGGAAGATGTTAACCTCTTAGTGCGTGTAGATCAGTGTTAGCGCCTGCACTTAGTGCTATGCACGCAGGCAGTGGATAATAGGCAGAATCAAAGGAAAAAAAAGGAAAAAAATATTCTGGATAACCCGGGTTATAGAATTCCTGTAGAGTGTAGCTAAAGTGTTAGGGATGATAGATAGTCACAACATTCAACGCGTTTCGCTCTATCAGAGAGCTTTATCAAGATCTTGATAAAGCTCTCTGATAGAGCAAAATGCGTTGAATGTTGTGACTATCACCCCTAACACTTTGGCTAAACTCTACAGGAATTCTATAACCTGGGTTATCCAGAATTTTTTTCCCCTTTGATTCTGCCTATTATCCACTGCCTGCGTGCATAGCACTAAGTGCAGGTGCTAACACAGATCTACACGCACTAAGAGGTTAACCTCTTCCTCGAGTGGACGTAAGGATTTCTCCCACATTGGTGTGTCCGGTCCACGGCGTCATCCTTACTTGTGGGAATATCTCTTCCCCAACAGGAAATGGCAAAGAGTCCCAGCAAAGCTGGCCATATAGTCCCTCCTAGGCTCCGCCCACCCCAGTCATTCTCTTTGCCGTTGCACAGGCAACATCTCCACAGAGATGGTTAAGAGTATGTGGTGTTTAGTTGTAGTTTTTTATTCTACTATCAAGAGTTTGTTATTTTAAAATAGTGCTGGTATGTACTATTTACTCTGAAACAGAAAAAGATGAAGAATTCTGTTTGTGAGAGGAAGATGATTTTAGCAGACAGTAACTAAAATCGTTTGCTGTTTCCACATAGGACTGTTGAGATGAAGTAACTTCAGTTGGGGGAAACAGTTAGCAGACTTTTCTGCTTAAGGTATGACTAGCCATATTTCTAACAAGACTGTGTAATGCTGGAAGGCTGTAATTTCCCCTCATGGGGACCGGTAAGCCATTTTCTTAGTCTCAAACAGAATAAAGGGCTTAATATGGGCTATAAAACTGGTAGACACTTTTATGGGCAAAATCGATTGATTTATTTAGGCATTTTATACATGTTTATGCTGGTAATTCACACTTATAAACTTGGGGAACGTTTTTTAACGTCAGGCACTGTGTTAGACACCTTTTCCAGTCAGGAAGGGCCTTCCCAGTTGTAGGCTGAGCCTCATTTTCGCGCCATTACTGCGCAGTTACTTTTGAGAGCAAGACATGCAGATGCATGTGTGAGGATCTGAAAGTAGTTGGAAAAGTTCCTAGAAGGCTTCATTTGGTATTGTATTCCCCTCTGGGTTTGGTAAAGTCGCAGCAAAGGCTGTAGCGGGGACTGTAGAGGGATTAAAACTGTAACCGGCTCCGGTTTCGTTATTTTAAGGGTTAAAGCTCTGAAAATTGGTGTGCAATACTTTGAATGCTTTAAGACACTTGGTAAATTTTGAACAATTCCTTCATACTTTTTCACATATTCAGTAATAAAGTGTGCTCTGTTTAAAATTTAAAGAGACAGTAACGGTTTTGTTTTAAAACGTTTTTTGTGCTTTATTGACAAGTTTAAGCCTGTTTAACATGTCTGTACCTTCAGATAAGCTATGTTCTATATGTATGAAAGTCAATGTGTCTCCCCCTTCAAAATTGTGTGATAATTGTGCCATAGCGTCCAAACAAAGTAAGGACAGTACTGCCACAGATAATGAAGTTGCCCAAGATGATTCATCAGATGAAGGGAGTAGACATGGTTCTACATCATCTCCTTCTGTGTCTATACCAGTTTTGCCCACGCAGGAGGCCCCTTGTACTTCTAGCGCGCCAATGCTTATTTCTATGCAACAATTGACGGCAGTAATGGATAACTCCATAGCAAATATTTTATCCAAAATGCCTGCATATCAGAGAAAGCGCGATTGCTCTGTTTTAAACACTGAAGAGCAGGAGGGCGCTGATGATAATTGCTCTGTCATACCCTCACACCAATCTGAAGGGGCCATAAGGGAGGTTTTGTCAGATGGGGAAATTTCAGATTCAGGAAAAATTTCTCAACAGGCTGAACCTGATGTTGTTACATTTAAATTTAAATTAGAGCATCTCCGCGCACTGCTTAAGGAGGTGTTATCTACTCTGGATGATTGTGACAACCTGGTCATTCCAGAAAAATTATGCAAGATGGACAAGTTCCTAGAGGTTCCGGTGCACCCCGACGCTTTTCCTATACCCAAGCGGGTGGCGGACATAGTGAATAAGGAGTGGGAGAAGCCCGGCATACCTTTTGTCCCCCCTCCTATATTTAAGAAATTATTTCCTATGGTCGACCCCAGAAAGGACTTATGGCAGACAGTCCCTAAGGTCGAGGGGGCAGTTTCTACTCTGAAAGCACAATTATCCTCGATAGGAATAGTAGTGCGCTTGTTTAAAGATCCTATGGATAAAAAATTGGAGGGTTTGCTTAAAAAGATTTTTGTACAGCAAGGTTACCTTCTGCAACCCATTTCGTGCATTGTTCCTGTCACTACAGCAGCGTGGTTCTGGTTCGAGGAACTAGAAAAGTCGCTCAGTAGAGAGACTCAATATGAGGAGGTTATGGACAGAGTTCACGCACTTAAGTTGGCTAATTCTTTTATTTTAGATGCCGCTTTGCAATTAGCTAGATTAGCGGCGAAAAATTCAGGGTTTGCAATTGTGGCGCGCAGAGCGCTTTGGCTAAAGTCTTGGTCAGCGGATGTATCATCCAAGACAAAATTGCTTAATATCCCCTTCAAGGGTAAAACTCTCTTTGGGCCAGAATTGAAAGAGATTATCTCAGACATCACTGGGGGAAAGGGCCACGCCCTCCCACAAGATAGGCCTTTCAAAGCCAAGAATAAGTCTAATTTTCGTTCCTTTCGTAATTTCAGGAACGGACCGGCCTCTAATTCTGCATCCTCTAAGCAAGAGGGTAATGCTTCACAGACCAAACCAGCCTGGAAACCGATGCAAGGCTGGAACAAGGGTAAGCAGGCCAAGAAGCCTGCTGCTGCTAACAAAACAGCATGAAGGAGTAGCCCCCGATCCGGGACCGGATCTAGTGGGGGGCAGACTCTCTCTCTTTGCTCAGGCTTGGGCAAGAGATGTTCAGGATCCCTGGACGCTAGAAATAGTTTCTCAGGGTTATCTTCTGGAATTCAAGGAACTACCCCCAAGGGGAAGGTTTCACATGTCTCACTTATCCTCAAACCAAATAAAGAGACAGGCATTCTTACATTGTGTAGAAGACCTGTTAAAGATGGGAGTGATACACCCAGTTCCAATGGCGGAACAAGGAATGGGATTTTACTCAAATCTGTTCGTAGTTCCCAAAAAAGAGGGAACCTTCAGACCAATTCTGGATTTAAAAATCCTAAACAAATTTCTCAGAGTACCATCGTTCAAAATGAAAACCATTCGAACGATTCTACCTACAATCCAGGAAGGTCAATTTATGACTACCGTGGATCTAAAGGATGCGTACCTACATATTCCTATCCACAAAGAACATCATCAGTTCCTAAGGTTCGCCTTTCTGGACAAACATTACCAGTTTGTGGCCCTCCCATTCGGGTTAGCCACTGCTCCAAGGATTTTCACAAAGGTACTCGGGTCCCTTCTAGCGGTTCTAAGACCGAGGGGCGTTGCAGTAGTACCATACTTGGACGACATTCTAATACAAGCGTCAAAGGCTCATACAGACATCGTTCTGGCCTTTCTCAGATCTCACGGATGGAAGGTGAACATAGAAAAAAGTTCTCTGTCTCCGTCGACAAGAGTTCCCTTCTTGGGAACAATAATAGATTCTTTAGAAATGAGGATTTTTCTGACAGATGTCAGAAAGTCAAAACTTCAAAGCGCTTGTCAAGTTCTTCATTCAGTTCCACGTCCTTCCATAGCTCAGTGCATGGAAGTAGTAGGGTTGATGGTTGCAGCAATGGACATAGTTCCTTTTGCGCGAATTCATCTAAGACCATTACAACTGTGCATGCTGAAACAGTGGAATGGGGACTATACAGACTTGTCTCCAGTGATTCAAGTAGATCAGAAGACCAGAGATTGACTCCGTTGGTGGCTAACCCTGGACCACCTATCCCAGGGAATGAGCTTCCGCAGACCAGAGTGGGTCATAGTCACGACCGACGCCAGTCTAGTGGGCTGGGGCGCGGTCTGGGAATCCCTGAAAGCTTAGGGACTATGGTCTCGGGAAGAGTCTCTTCTCCCGATAAACATTCTGGAACTAAGAGCGATATTCAATGCTCTCAGGGCTTGGCCTCAGCTAGCAAAGGCCAGATTCATAAGATTCCAATCAGACAACATGACGACTGTTGCTTATATCAATCATCAGGGGGGAACAAGGAGTTCCCTGGCGATGAAAGAAGTGACCAAAATAATACAATGGGCGGAGGATCACTCCTGCCACCTATCTGCGATCCACATCCCAGGTGTGGAAAACTGGGAAGCGGATTACTTGAGTCGTCAGACATTCCATCCGGGGGAGTGGGAACTCCACCCGGAGATCTTTGCCCAGTTGACGCAATTATGGGGCATTCCAGATATGGATCTGATGGCGTCTTGTCAGAACTTCAAGGTTCCTTGCTACGGGTCCAGATCCAGGGATCCCAAGGCGACTAGTGGATGCACTAGTAGCGCCTTGGACTTTCAACCTAGCTTATGTGTTTCCACCGTTTCCTCTCATTCCCAGGCTGGTAGCCAGGATCAAGCAGGAGAGGGCCTCGGTGATCTTGATAGCTCCTGCGTGGCCACGCAGGACTTGGTATGCAGACCTGGTGAATATGTCATCGGCTCCACCATGGAAGCTACCTTTGAGACAGGACCTTCTTGTACAGGGTCCATTCGAACATCCAAATCTGGTCTCCCTCCAGCTGACGGCTTGGAGATTGAACGCTTGATTCTATCAAAGCGTGGGTTTTCAGATTCTGTGATAGATACTCTGGTTCAAGCCAGAAAACCGGTAACTAGAAAAATTTACCATAAAATATGGAAAAGATATATCTGCTGGTGTGAATCCAAGGGATTCCCATGGAATAAGATAAAAATTCCTAAGATCCTTTCCTTTCTACAAGAAGGTTTGGATAAAGGATTATCTGCGAGTTCTCTAAAGGGACAGATTTCTGCTTTATCTGTCTTACTACACAAACGACTGGCAGCTGTGCCAGATGTTCAAGCATTTGTTCATTCTCTGGTTAGGATCAAGCCTGTTTACAGACCTTTGACTCCTCCCTGGAGTTTAAATCTAGTTCTTTCAGTTCTTCAAGGGGTTCCGTTTGAACCTTTACATTCTATAGATATTAAGTTGTTATCTTGGAAAGTTTTGTTTTTGGTTGCTATTTCTTCTGCTAGAAGAGTTTCTGAGTTATCTGCTCTGCAGTGTACTCCGCCCTATCTGGTGTTCCATTCAGATAAGGTTGTTTTGCGTACTAAGCCTGGTTTTCTTCCAAAGGTTGTTTCCAACAAAAATATTAACCAGGAGATAGTTGTACCTTCTTTGTGTCCGAATCCAGTTTCAAAGAAGGAACGTTTGCTACATAGAAACATAGAAACATAGATATTGACGGCAGATAAGAGCCATAGGCCCAGCAAGTCTGCCCGACCTTACCTAACAGTATAAACTTATCTAGTTAGTAGGATAGCTTTATGCTTGTCCCATGCATTTTTAAAGTCCCCCACAGTGTTTGTTGCTACTACCTCTTGAGGAAGTTTATTCCATAAATCAATCACTCTTTCTGTAAAGAAGTGCTTCCTCAAATTACTCCTGAATCTACTACCCTTTAGCTTGAGCTCATGACCCCTTGTTCTTGAATTTTCCATTTTATGTAAAATACCCACAGCCTCAGTTTTACTAAACCCTTTAATGTACTTGAAAGTTGCTATCATATCACCTCTTTCCCTTCTCTCCTCCTCCTCTAAGCTATACATATTTAGGTCATTGAGCCTATCTTGGTAAGTTTTATTTTTTTAGATGTAGTCCGTGCTCTAAAATTCTACTTAGAAGCTACAAAAGAGTTCAGACAAACTTCTTCTCTGTTTGTCGTCCATTCTGGTAAAAGGAGAGGTAAAAAAGCAACTTCTACCTCTCTTTCCTTTTGGCTTAAAAGCATCATCCGATTGGCTTATGAGACTGCCGGACGGCAGCCTCCTGAAAGAATCACAGCTCACTCCACTAGGGCTGTGGCTTCCACATGGGCCTTCAAGAACGAGGCTTCTGTTGATCAGATATGTAAGGCAGCGACTTGGTCTTCACTGCACACTTTTGCCAAATTTTACAAATTTGATACTTTTGCTTCTTCGGAGGCTATTTTTGGGAGAAAGGTTTTGCAAGCTGTGGTGCCTTCCGTTTAGGTAACCTGATTTGCTCCCTCCCTTCATCCGTGTCCTAAAGCTTTGGTATTGGTTCCCACAAGTAAGGATGACGCCGTGGACCGGACACACCAATGTTGGAGAAAACAGAATTTATGCTTACCTGATAAATTACTTTCTCCAACGGTGTGTCCGGTCCACGGCCCGCCCTGGTTTTTTAATCAGGTTTGATAAATTATTTTCTCTAACTACAGTTACCACGGCACCCTATGGTTTCTCCTATTTTTTCCTCCTGTCCGTCGGTCGAATGACTGGGGTGGGCGGAGCCTAGGAGGGACTATATGGCCAGCTTTGCTGGGACTCTTTGCCATTTCCTGTTGGGGAAGAGATATTCCCACAAGTAAGGATGACGCCATGGACCGGACACACCGTTGGAGAAAGTAATTTATCAGGTAAGCATAAATTCTGTTTTCTTTCATCGTAAAAATATTGGTTTGTTGTGGGCGAGACGAGCCCGCTGAGTGTCACTCGTGACGTCAGACGCCCAAGTCACGTGGGGTGAACTTGCGGCTAATTCACAAACCCAGACCCAACATACAGCAACAACTCTGTCAGGGCTCCAAAGTCAAAGGTAACGATTATTTTTTTCTTACACTCTGCATTATCCTATTCAGGATCATAAGAAACTGTATCACAGAACTGTCTCATTAGCCACATGTTTGCTCCAGAGTGATACTTTACCTACTTTGTAACAGAATTGCTTTGCTATTCATTACGAACTTACAAACTTTTAACTGACACAAGACGGTATTGTGGAGATCCCCTGCCACCATCATTTGATCTAAGACATCGCCAACTGTCTGTTTTAGCCTGACTAGCTAATGCTATCGTATACATCTTTGAAATATATTTCCTGTTTGTTATTGCATCTTTGTATAACACTATATGCTCATATTATTTTAGAAGCGTTTTTAGCTCTTATGTTTTGAATACTCCTGAATTTTTAAGATTGTGTTCTTTTATCAGGGAGACGTCCCTACATTTAAATTATTTTTAATTTTGGACTTACTCACTTTATTTTCTTATATACTGATGTTTCTTGAATTATACTGTATTTTAATAAATTCTATCTAATTATCAGTGTATGCTCATATAAATATAATTTAAATTTGTATAAATATTGTCACATTTTCTCAATGTGTATATTTATTACTCTACATGCAGCTGGTCACATGTGTAGTATTAGAATATGCATAAATAAAATAAACTTGTTTAATATCACCAAAAAATCTGCTCTTTACCATAATATAAATACAGGAAGAGCTCTGATTATTTCCCATCTCTCACGTTGCCGTTTTCCATTCTTCTTGCAGGTGTCAAATTGATAGCATCTGACTCCGTCACTGATTATTAACAAGATGAACGAATACAGGAAGCAGATGGCAGAGCAGTTCCTGAGTCAGGCCCTGGGCATCATCTGCCTGCTAACCGGAGAGGTGAGAGCTACTGGGTAATGCAAAACACATGGAGACCGGCAATGGGCAATCCCCTTTCTGGGTCCCGGTGCAGAGTGGACAAGCTGGCGACCTCCAGCCCAAAAAATATGATTCCAATTCCAATATTCCACAGCACCAAGTAATTTTATAAATCTTCTTTTATTGTTTTACAGCATATAAAAACATAGACAGTGTGGATATGTGACGTTTCGGGACTATAATCCCTTAATCAGCTACTGGGTAATGTCATGTGACACTGGTCCTCCTATTTACTGTACTGCTTTTGATACACCAGACATATTTCACTAACCCTAACTTAATTTTAGCCAGATCATCTCACTAACCCTAACTTTAGCTTACCCAGACCATCTCACTAACCCTAACTTCATCTCATCCAGATCATCTCACTAACCCTAACCTCAGCTTACCCAGACCATCCCACTAACCCTAACTTCATCTCACTAACGCTAACTTCATCTCACCCAGATCATCTCACTAACGCTAACTTTAGCTTACCCAGACCATCTCACTAACCCTAACCTCAGCTTACCCAGATCATCCCACTAACCCTAACTTCATCTCATCCAGATCATCTCACTAACACTAACTTCAACTCACCCAGACCCATCTCACTAACCATCACTTTAAATCACCCAGATTCTCACTAACCCAAACATCAGCTCACCCAAACAATCTCACTAACCCAGACTTCAGCTCTTCCAGGCCATCACACTAACCCCGACTTCAGCTCACCCACCGGTACAACCTACATCCACAAAACTTTCCCCAGCACCCAGGATCCCTTGTACTCCCCTGCACTATAAATCCTTCCCAGCATCCCCTGCACAACTATCCACTGTAAAATCAACCTGGCACCCAGGGTTACCTGGAAAACCTTCCACTACTAAACCTACCCCAGCACCAATAATCCCCTGCATAACCCTCCATCAAACTACCTCCTCAGCACCCAGTGTCTTCTACACAACTGTTCACTTTAAAGGGATAATAAACCCACATTATTTCTTTAATGCTTAAGATAAAGCATGCAATTTTAAGCAACTATCTAATTTACTCCTATTATCAATTTTTCTTCGTTCTCTTGCTATCTTTATTTAAAAGCAGGAATGTAAAGCTTAGAAACCGGACCATTTTAGGTTCAGCACCATGGATAGCACTTGCTTATTGGTGACTGACATTTAGCCACCAATAAGCAAGCATAACCCCGGTTCTCAAACACTCAGGGTCCCTCCTGCACAACCTCCACCACAACCCAAGGGTCCCTTCACTAAAAAGTAAACAACCCTAGCACAGGTAAGCTTTCAAATGTGTCGGCATACTTCAGTGCAGAAACGCAGGACTCAAAGGACCAGCCAACACAGTAGATTTGCATAATCAACAAATTGAAGATAACAAGACAATCACAAATGCATACACGTACCATGTATCAGCCATTCACAAATGCATACACACTTACGGCTAGATTTAGAGTTTTGTCGGTAACGACCCGCGTAGCTAACGCATGCTTTTTTTTTCCCCGCACCTTTTAAATACCGCTGGTATTTAGAGTTCACAGAATGGTTGCGTTGGGCTCCAAAAAGGGAGCGTATAGCATATTAACCGCCACTGCAACTCTCGATACCAGCGGTGCTTACGGACGCGGCCAGCTTCAAAAACGTGCTCGTGCACAATATCCCCATAGGAAACAATGGGGCAGTTTGAGCTGAAAAAAAACCTGCAAAAAAGCAGCGTTAAGCTCCTAACGCAGCCCCATTGTTTCCTATGGGGAAACACTTCCTAAGTCTGCACCTAACACTCTTAACATGTACCCCGAGTTTAAACACCCCTAACCTTACACTTATTAACCCCTAATCTGCCGCCCCCGCTATCGCTGACACCTGCATATTTTTTTTTAACCCCTAATCTGCCGCTCCGTACACCGCCGCAACCTACATTATACCTATGCATGTATTAACCCCTAAAGCTAACTCTAACCCGAACCCTAACACCCCCCTAAGTTAAATATAATTTAAATCTAACAAAATAAATTAACTCTTATTAAATAAATTATTCCTTTATATTTAAGTATTTAAAGCTAAATACTTACCTGTAAAATAAACCCAAATATAGCTACAATATAAATTATTATATTGTAGCTATTTTAGGATTAATATTTATTTTACAGGCAACTTTGTAATTATTTTAACCAGGTACAATAGCTATTAAATAGTTAATAACTATTTAATAGTTACCTAGTTAAAATAATTACAAAATTACCTGTAAAATAAATCCTAACCTAAGTTACAATTAAACCTAACACTACACTATCAATAAATTAATTAAATACAATACCTACAAATAAATACAATGAAATAAACTAACTAAAGTACAAAAAATAAAAAAGAACTAAGTTACAAAAAATAAAAAAATATTTACAAACATTAGAAAAATATTACAACAATTTTAAACTAATTACACCTACTCTAAGCCCCCTAATAAAATAACAAAGACCCCCAAAATAAAAAAATGCCCTACCCTATTCTAAAATTGAAATAGAAAAGCTCTTTTACCTTACCAGCCCTGAAAAGGGCCCTTTGCGGGGCATGCCCCAAAGAATTCAGCTCTTTTGCCTGTAAAAAAAAAACATACAATACCCCCCCCCAGCATTACAACCCACCACCCACATACCCCTAATCTAACCCAAACCCCCCTTAAATAAACCTAACACTAAGCCCCTGAAGATCTCCCTACCTTGTCTTCACCACGCCGGGTTCACCGATCGATCCAGAAGAGCCTCCGATGTCTTGATCCAAGCCCAAGCGGGGGGCTGAAGATGTCCATGATCGGGCTGAAGTCTTCTATCAAGCGGCATCTTCAATCTTCTTTCTTCCGGATCCATGGTCATCCATCTTCACCAACGACTTCCCGACGAATGACGGTTCCTTTAAGGGACGTCATCCAAGATGGCGTCCCTCGAATTCTGATTGGCTGATAGGAATCTATCAGCCAATCGGAATTAAGGTAGGAAAATTCTGATTGGCTGATGGAATCAGCCAATCAGATTCAAGTTCAATCCGATTGGCTGATCGGATCAGCCAATCGGATTGAACTTGATTCTGAGTGGCTGATTCCATCAGCCAATCAGAATTTTCCTACCTTAATTCCGATTGGCTGATAGAATCCTATCAGCCAATCGGAATTCGAGGGACGCCATCTTGGATGACGTCCCTTAAAGGAACCTTCATTCGTCGTCTAGTCGTCGGAAGAAGAGGATGGATCCGCGCTGGAGGTCTTCAAGATGGAGCCGGTCGTCATCGGATGGAAGAACATAGAAGATGCGGCTTGGATGAAGATGTTTGCCGGTCCGGATCGACTCTTCTGCCCGGATAGGATGAAGAATTCTGCCCGAAGATGGAATTCTTTAGCTTGGATCCAGACTTCAGCCGGATGATGGACGTCACTCTTCAGCCCCAGCTTGAGCTTGGATGAAGACTTCGGAGGCTCCTCTGGACCGATCGGGACCTGGTGTGGTGAAGACAAGGTAGGGAGATCTTCAGGGGCTTAGTGTTAGGTTTATTTAAGGGGGGTTTGGGTTAGATTAGGGGTATGCGGGTGGTGGGTTGTAATGTTGGGGGGGGGTATTGTATGGGTTTTTTTTACAGGCAAAATAACTGAATTCTTTGGGGCATGCCCCGCAAAGGGCCCTTTTAAGGGCTGGTAAGGTAAAAGAGCTTTTCTATTTTAATTTTAGAATAGAGTAGGGCTTTTTTTTTATTTTGGCGGGGCTTTGTTATTTTTTTAGGGGGCTTAGAGTAGGTGTAATTAGTTTAAAATTGTTGTAATATTTTTCTAATGTTTGTAAATATTTTTTTATTTTTTGTAACTTAGTTCTTTTTTATTTTTTGTACTTTAGTTAGTTTATTTAATTGTATTTATTTGTAGGTATTTTATTTAATTAAGTTATTGATAGTGTAGTGTTAGGTTTAATTGTAACTTAGGTTAGGATTTATTTTACAGGAAATTTTGTAATTATTTTAACTAGGTAGCTATTAAATAGTTATTAACTATTTAATAGCTATTGTACCTGGTTAAAATAATTACAAAGTTGCCTGTAAAATAAATATTAATCCTAAAATAGCTACAATATAATTATAATTTATATTGTAGCTATATTAGGGTTTATTTTACAGGTAAGTATTTAGCTTTAAATAGGAATAATTTATTTAATAAGAGTTAATTTTTTTTCGTTAGATTTAAATTATATTTAACTTAGGGGGGTGTTAGTGTTAGGGTTAGACTTAGCTTTAGGGGTTAATACATTTATTATAGTAGCGGTGAGGTCCGGTCGGCAGATTAGGGGTTAATACTTGAAGTTAGGTTTCGCAGATGTTAGGGAGGGCAGATTAGGGGTTAATACTATTTATTATAGGGTTATTGATGCGGGAGTGAGGCGGATTAGGGGTTAATAACTTTATTATAGTAGCGGCAAGGTCCGGTCGGCAGATTAGGGGTTAATAAATGTAGGTAGGTAGCGGCGACGTTGATGGGGGCAGATTAGGGGTTAATAAATATAATATAGGGGTCGGCGGTGTTAGGGGCAGCAGATTAGGGGTACATAAGTATAACGTAGGTGGCGGCGGTGTGCGGTCGGCAGATTAGGGGTTAAAAAATTTTAATCGAGTGTCGGCGATGTGGGGGGTCCTCGGTTTAGGGGTATATAGGTAGTTTATGGGTGTTAGTGTACTTTAGAGCACAGTAGTTAAGAGCTCTATGAACCGGCGTTAGCCCAAAAAGCTCTTAACTCCTGTTTTTTTTCTGCGGCTGGAGTTTTGTCATTAGATTTCTAACGCTCACTTCAGCCAAGACTCTAAATACCGGCGTTAGAAAGATCCCATTGAAAAGATAGGATACGCAATTGGCGTAGGGGGATCTGCGGTATGGAAAAGTCGCGGCTGCAAAGTGAGCGTTAGACCCTTTCCTGACTGACTCCAAATACCAGCGGTAGCCCAAAACCAGCGTTAGGAGCCTCTAACGCTGGTTTTGACGGCTACCGCCAAACTCTAAATCTAGCCGTTAGTCTTGCACATGCTCAGTAGGAGCTGGTGACTCAAAAAGTTTAAATATAAAAAGACTGTGCACATTTAGTTAATGGAAGTAAATTGGAAAACTGTTTAAAATGCCATGCTCTATCTGAATAATTAAAATTTAAATTTGATTGAGTGTCCCTTTAAAACACACTCACCCCTCCTCCTCTCTGGACCTCTGATCCTTCTCCACTGGACCGCAGTATATAACTGCTCCTACCGCGTGGATCCAAGCTGCTCGTCATTATAGAGAACAAGACTCTTTTCTCCGGAGTAGTGACTGCGCCTCCATGGCGTGCTATACGTCACATACATTACTGACGGTGTGGTGTGCTCCAGAAGCGGCATCGGTGATCCAAAAAAGGAGACCCCAACTCCTTGAATAGATGAGCAATAAAATGGAAAAGCGGAAAACGAATTCTTGTATAAAAGTTCAAACTTTATTCGCCAACAAAATAGAGATCTCCTATGGCAGTTCCTGTGCCTATTTTGTTTTGTTCCTGTGAGCACTTGCCATTCTGTTTTTATGTTGGCGAATAAAGTTTGAACTTTTATACAAGGATCTGTTTTCCGCTTTTCCTTTTTATTGCTTATCCATGGAAATAGTCTGATAATTTTCTATTATATATTTTATAGGAATATGTCATTATGAAGAAGAGGCCCTCCCACAGCAGCATTCACCTGCAGAGCGGAGAGGTGAGTACTGCTGGAGAATGTAACATTATATCAACTGTCATGTGACGTATTTAGCCCTGTGTGTATTTCCTACCTTCTGTCTGATCCTCTGCATGTTCTCAGTAACATTGTCCCCCAACAGCAGCAATTCACCAGCTGAGAGTCATGTGTCATGTGACAGTGATGCCCTTTACTGCCCATCTGGCCCTGTGTGTATTTCCTATCTGCTGTCTGTGTCTCTGCATGTTCTCAGTAACATTATCCTGGCTCTGTCAGTAAAAGTGTTTGGCAGAACCAGTCCCTGAATAAAGCAGTTTTTATTGGAACCTGTGCGACTACTTTCTGTATTTACTGTTATTACTGGGTCTGTATATCCTGTAGTCTGCACGCAGAGATTGAGGACACATGTGCTGACCCTATTTAAAGGGACAGTCAAGTCCAAAAAAAACCTTTCATGATTAAAATAGGGCATATCATTTTAAACAACTTTCCAATTTAGTTATATCACCAATTTTGCCTTGTTCTCTTGGTATTCTTAGTTGAAAGCTAAACTTAGGAGGTTCATAAGCTAATTTCTTAGACCTTGAAGTCCGCCTCTAATCTAAATGCATTTTGACAGTTTTTCACCACTAAAGGGCGTTGGTTCATGTGTTTCATATAGATAACATTGAGCTCATGCATGTGAATTTACCGAGGAGTGAGCACTGATTGGCTAAAATGCAAGTCTGCCAAAACAACTGAAATAAGGGGGCAGTCTGCAGAGGCTTAGATACAAGGTAATTAAAGAGGTAAAATGTGTATTATAACTGTGTTGGTTATGCAAAACTGGGGAAAGGGTAATTAAGGGATTATCTATCTTTTCAAACAACAAAAATTCTGGTGTTGACTGTCCCTTTAAGTATCTGAAGTCCCTGTCTCAGTGCTAAGGATCTAATAATCAACGTTTGTCCAGCTTGGAGAGAAATTGCATTTCACACTTTATAGGGCTGACCTCACTGAATAGTAAAAAGAAAAAGGTCAGAACTCTTCAGCACTGTGAGATCTATTTCATTTATATATATGTAGAAGAGACTGACCCATTGCAATACAGCACTGTGTGGTATGAGAGTTTTGTTACACTTACACTTTGTATTTTAGATTGCTTTACACTTTAGACTGGGTCCTTTCAGTATTATTGCATTTAAAGGGATATGAAACCCATTTTTTTTTTTTCTTTCATGATTCAGATAGAGCATGCAATTTTAAGCAACTTTCTAATTTACTCCTAAATGTAGCCACCAACTAGCAAGGGCTACCCAGGGTGCTAAACCAAAAATGCGTCGGCTCCTCAGCTTAGATTCCTGCTTTTTCAAATAAAGATACCAAGAGAACAAAGAAAATGTGATAATAGGAGTAAATTAGAAAGTTGATTAAAATTGCATGCTCTTTCTGAATAAAGAAAGGGAAAAAATGGGTTTCATAGCCCTTTAACCTCTTAAGGACATATGACGGAATTTTTTCGTCATAAAACAATTGAGCAAACTGAAAGCTGTGTCCTTAAAGGGTTAATGTGATGGTAAATCCTAGCGTTTATGAAACACTAGCATTTACCAGTGGAACAAATAAAGGGGACTTCCAGTCATGAAGTATAAAATACTTCATGCTGAAAGTTCCTTTATTTGTTTGAAGCGTTCACCTCAGCCAGCCCATGGCAGAACGCTATTTTGCTGTGAGGTGATCTTAGCCAATAGCATGCTAGCTATCCGGCATGGCGCCAGCTGGACACACGACTATTGACTAAGAGGTGGAAACATCACCTCACAGCAAAATAGAGTTCTGCCACGGGTTGCCTGAGGAGCTCAGTGCGGCAAACGCTTCAGACAAATAAAGGAACTTTCAGCATGAAGTATATTATACTTCATGACTGAAAGTTAATTCCCTTTTATTTGTTCCACTGGTAAATCCTAGCGTTTCACAAACGCTAGGATTTACCATCACTTTAAGCTTTGCACTTTCTCATTTATATTTTAATACATTTAGATTTAGCTTTAGCAGTGATTTGAGTATGTTTTGAAAGTTTCTGTGTTACGTAACAAATTAGGATCATACTTTGTATGTTTCTATGTATATGTGTATATATATATATATATATATATATATATATATATATATATATATATATATATATATATATATATAATCTATCCAGAAAGTAAAAAGCACTCACCGGGTCTTGAAAGCAAACACCTGTTTAATAAAAGTGACGTTTCGGGGGTTGCCCCCGTCCTCAGGCAATATTTGAGGACGGGGGCAACCCCGAAACGCCACTTTTATTAAACAGGTGTTTGCTTTCAAGACCCGGTGAGTGCTTTTTACTTTCTGGATACATGAATTTGCTTTTTAAAGTACAGTATGTATATATGTGTGTATATAATATATAATATAATATAAAATATATATATATAAGTATCAAGTAGGGACTGCACTCGCTGGATTCAGTTCAAATAATACCTTATTTATTCAATGGTGACGTTTCGGGGTACACAAAGTCTGAGGAAGGGGTTTGCGTACCCCGAAACGTCACCATTGAATAAATAAGTTATTATTTGAACTGAATCCAGCGTGTGCAGTCCCTACTTGTTGATACTTATTGAAATTTTGACTGAGCACCCTGGTTGCTGACTATCTTTGAATTGTGTGATATATATATATATATATATATATATATATATATATATATATATATATATGTGAGTCGAAAGAGAAATTTCTCAATAGTGAATAGGCGCACTGCTATACAATTATGAATATTATAATAATAATATGCTGTATGGTGTATACATAAAAAAAGTTCAAAACCAATGAGGTGGTACAGGTTAGTTCTTTCCCAGCAAAATTCTGGTATAGGGTAAGTGATAGCGCTTACCAGAGCCAACCTCAATCCTATGAGGTAAGTGATCAGCAATGGGGTATAGATGGTCCCTTGGAAACTGTATGCTCCCTTGGCAGTCTCTTGGTATCTGTTGATCCTTGAAAATGGAGATCCTGGACTCTCTTATGAAGGCAAGAATGATCCTTTGGTTCTCTCTATGGTATTTGTTGAAGTACTGCAGTTTTTGGAGGAACTTGTTGGTGAAATGGCAATCTTGGACTCTCTATAGATTTCTTCTTCTTTCAGAAGCTTGAATGTCCAATATTCTCATAGATGTATAGAAATAAAGAGAGAAAACAACAACATGGAGTAGTACTGCAAAGTGATATAAGCAGAGACTGAATGTTTATCCTGGTGTAAAGTAAGTATATTGTGCTTACCAGAGCAAACCTCAATCCTATGAGGTAAGTGATCAGCAAGCGGTTAAAGATGTTTTTTTGGATGTTGAGAGTAATTCCTGGTCTTTTTTCCGTCAGTGGGAATGGCAATCCTGGACTCTCTTACTCCAGCAAGGATGGTCCTTAGGCTCCCTCTTTGTTGGTATCTTAAAAAATGTCTTGAGTGACCTTTATAACAATGAAATCCTGGGCTCTCTGAGTATTTGTTCTCTCTTTTGATAGTGGGATGTCACGTGTCTCTCTCTGAGGATTCAGTTCCTATTAAACACATGCAAGAGTTCCCACTGTATACTGTGATCGGCTTGGCTGATATATATAAGGGAAATTGATTATATTTTGAAACCTGTCTTTTCTCCTTGCCTGTAGCAGAGTCTGCTACAGGCAAGGAGAAAAGACAGGTTTCAAAATATAATCAAAAGAGAGAACAAATACTCAGAGAGCCCAGGATTTCATTGTTATAAAGGTCACTCAAGACATTTTTTAAGATACCAACAAAGAGGGAGCCTAAGGACCATCCTTGCTGGAGTAAGAGAGTCCAGGATTGCCATTCCCACTGACGGAAAAAAGACCAGGAATTACTCTCAACATCCAAAAAACCATCTTTAACCGCTTGCTGATCACTTACCTCATAGGATTGAGGTTAGCTCTGGTAAGCACAATATACTTACTTTACACCAGGATAAACATTCAGTCTCTGCTTATATCACTTTGCAGTACTACTCCATGTTGTTGTTTTCTCTCTTTATTTCTATACATCTATGAGAATACTGGACATTCAAGCTTCTGAAAGAAGAAGAAATCTATAGAGAGTCCAAGATTGCCATTTCACCAACAAGTTCCTCCAAAAACTGCAGTACTTCAACAAATACCATAGAGAGAACCAAAGGATCATTCTTGCCTTCATAAGAGAGTCCAGGATCTCCATTTTCAAGGATCAACAGATACCAAGAGATTGCCAAGGGAGCATACAGTTTCCAAGGGACCATCTATACCCCATTGCTGATCACTTACCTCATAGGATTGAGGTTGGCTCTGGTAAGCGCTATCACTTACCCTATACCAGAATTTTGCTGGGAAAGAACTAACCTGTACCACCTCATTGGTTTTGAACTTTTTTTATGTATACACCATACAGCATATTATTATTATAATATTCATAATTGTATAGCAGTGCGCCTATTCACTATTGAGAAATTTCTCTTTCGACTCACATTTTATTCAGTGACACGGGTACACTGACTCACATTTTAGGCTGCACGCTCAGTTCTTATACTTATTTATATATATAAGTTTTGTTGCACTCCCTACCAACCAAGTGAGTGCAGACATTTTAGATATAAAAAAAACCATCACATCTTCAACCATTGACACATCTTCTATATACAATCTATAACATACTAGTTAACACTCCTATTGTAGTTTTAGCGCTGGTGACCCCCCTTTCTTCCTCTTATTTATATATATATATATATATATATATATATATATATATATATATATATATATATATATATATATATATATATATATATATATATATATATATATATATATAATAATGTGTGTATATATATTTCTTTCATGTAATTAGCAAGAGTCCATGAGCTAGTGACGTATGGGATATACATTCCTACCAGGAGGGGCAAAGTTTCCCAAACCTTAAAATGCCTATAAATACACCCCTCACCACACCCACAATTCAGTTTTACAAACTTTGCCTCCTATGGAGGTGGTGAAGTAAGTTTGTGCTAGATTCTACGTTGATATGCGCTCCGCAGCAGGTTGGAGCCCGGTTTTCCTCTCAGCGTGCAGTGAATGTCAGAGGGATGTGAGGAGAGTATTGCCTGTTTGAATTCAATGATCTCCTTCTACGGGGTCTATTTCATAGGTTCTCTGTTATCGGTCGTAGAGATTCATCTCTTACCTCCCTTTTCAGATCGACGATATACTCTTATAAATATACCATTACCTCTGCTGATTTTCGTTTCAGTACTGGTTTGGCTTTCTACAAACATGTAGATGAGTGTCCTGGGGTAAGTAAGTCTTATTTTCTGTGACACTCTAAGCTATGGTTGGGCACTTTTTTAATAAAGTTCTAAATATATGTATTCAAACATTTATTTGCCTTGACTCAGAATGTTCAACATTCCTTATTTTCAGACAGTCAGTTTCATATTTGGGATAATGCATTTGAATCAAATATTTTTCTTACCTTAAAGATTTGACTTTTTTCCCTGTGGGCTGTTAGGCTCGCGGGGGCTGAAAATGCTTCATTTTATTGCGTCATTCTTGGCGCGGACTTTTTTGGCACAAAAAATCTTTTCTGTTTCCGGTGTCATACGTGTCGCCGGAAGTTGCGTCATTTTTGACGTTCTTTTGCGCCAAAAAATGTCGGCGTTCCGGACGTGGCGTCATTTTTGGCGCCAAAAGCATTTAGGCGCCTAAAAAATATGGGCGTCGCTTTTGTCTCCTCATTATTTAAGTCTCATTATTTTTTGCTTCTGGTTGCTAGAAGCTGTTCACTGGCATTTTTTCCCATTTAAGGAATTTGATCAATTTTGCTTTATATGTTGTTTTTTCTCTTACATATTGCAAGATGTCTCACGTTGCATCTGAGTCAGAAGATACTTCAGGAAAATCGCTGTCTGGTGCTGGAACTAGCAAAGCTAAGTGTATCTGCTGTAAACTTTTGGTAGCTATTCCTCCAGCTGTTGTTTGTATTATGTGTCATGACAAACTTGTTAATGCAGATAATATTTCCTTTAGTAATGTACCATTACCTGTTGCAGTTCCATCAACATCTAATGTTCAGAATGTTCCTGATAACATAAGAGATTTTGTTTCTGAATCCATCAAGAAGGCTATGTCTGTTATTCCTCCTTCTAGTAAACATAAAAAATCTTTTAAAACTTCTCTTTATACAGATGAATTTTTAAATGAACATCATCATTCTGATTCTAATGACTCTTCTGGTTCAGAGGATTCTGTCTCAGAGATTGATGCTGATAAATCTTCATATTTATTTAAAATGGAATTTATTCGTTCTTTACTTAAAGAAGTACTAATTGCTTTAGAAATTGAGGATTCTGGTCCTCTTGATACTAAATTAAACGTTTAGATAAGGTCTTTAAATCTCCTGTGGTTATTCCAGAAGTTTTTCCTGTTCCTGGTGCTATTTCTGAAGTAATTTCCAGAGAATGGAATAATTTGGGTAATTCATTTACTCCTTCTAAACGTTTTAAGCAATTATATCCTGTGCCGTCTGACAGATTAGAATTTTGGGACAAAATCCCTAAAGTTGATGGGGCTATTTCTACCCTTGCTAAACGTACTACTATTCCTACGTCAGATGGTACTTCGTTTAAGGATCCTTTGGATAGGAAAATTGAATCCTTTCTAAGAAAAGCTTATCTGTGTTCAGGTAATCTTCTTAGACCTGCTATATCATTGGCTGATGTTGCTGCAGCTTCAACTTTTTGGTTGGAAACTTTAGCGCAACAAGTAACAGATCATGATTCTCATAATATTATTCTTCTTCTTCAACATGCTAATAATTTTATCTGTGATGCCATTGTTGATATTATCAGAGTTGATGTCAGGTTTATGTCTCTAGCTATTTTAGCTAGAAGAGCTTTATGGCTTAAAACTTGGAATGCTGATATGGCTTCTAAATCAACTCTACTTTCCATTTCTTTCCAGGGTAACAAATTATTTGGTTCTCAATTGGATTCTATTATCTCAACTGTTACTGGTGGGAAAGGAACTTTTTTACCACAGGATAAAAAATCTAAGGGTAAAAACAGGGCTAATAATCGTTTTCGTTCCTTTCGTTTCAACAAAGAACAAAAGCCTGATCCTTCATCCTCAGGAGCAGTTTCAGTTTGGAAACCATCTCCAGTCTGGAATAAATCCAAGCCTTCTAGAAAAGCAAAGCCAGCTTCTAAGTCCACATGAAGGTGCGGCCCTCATTCCAGCTCTGCTGGTAGGGGGCAGGTTACGTTTTTTCAAAGAAATTTGGATCAATTCTGTTCACAATCTTTGGATTCAGAACATAGTTTCAGAAGGGTACAGAATTGGTTTCAAGATAAGACCTCCTGCAAAGAGATTTTTTTCTTTCCCGTGTCCCAGTAAATCCAGTGAAAGCTCAAGCATTTCTGAAATGTGTTTCAGATCTAGAGTTGGCTGGAGTAATTATGCCAGTTCCAGTTCTGGAACAGGGGATGGGGTTTTATTCAAATCTCTTCATTGTACCAAAGAAGGAGAATTCCTTCAGACCAGTTCTGGATCTAAAAATATTGAATCGTTATGTAAGGATACCAACGTTCAAAATGGTAACTGTAAGGACTATCTTGCCTTTTGTTCAGCAAGGGCATTATATGTCCACAATAGATTTACAGGATGCATATCTGCATATTCCGATTCATCCAGATCATTATCAGTTCCTGAGATTCTCTTTTCTGGACAAGCATTACCAGTTTGTGGCTCTGCCGTTTGGCCTAGCTACAGCTCCAAGAATTTTTACAAAGGTTCTCGGTGCCCTTCTGTCTGTAATCAGAGAACAGGGTATTGTGGTATTTCCTTATTTGGACGATATCTTGGTACTTGCTCAGTCTTTACATTTAGCAGAATCTCATACGAACCGACTTGTGTTGTTTCTTCAAGATCATGGTTGGAGGATCAATTTACTAAAAAGTTCATTGATTCCTCAGACAAGGGTAACCTTTCTGGGTTTCCAGATAGATCCAGTGTCCATGACTCTGTCTTTGACAGACAAGAGACGTCTAAAATTGATTTCAGCTTGTCGAAACCTTCAGTCACAATCATTCCCTTCGGTAGCCTTATGCATGGAAATTCTAGGTCTTATGACTGCTGCATCGGACGCGATCCCCTTTGCTCGTTTTCACATGCGACCTCTTCAGCTCTGTATGCTGAATCAATGGTGCAGGGATTACACAAAGATATCTCAATTAATATCTTTAAAACCGATTGTACGACACTCTCTAACGTGGTGGACAGATCACCATCGTTTAATTCAGGGGGCTTCTTTTGTTCTTCCGACCTGGACTGTAATTTCAACAGATGCAAGTCTCACAGGTTGGGGAGCTGTGTGGGGATCTCTGACGGCACAAGGAGTTTGGGAATCTCAGGAGGTGAGATTACCGATCAATATTTTGGAACTCCGTGCAATTTTCAGAGCTCTTCAGTCTTGGCCTCTTCTGAAGAGAGAATCGTTCATTTGTTTTCAGACAGACAATGTCACAACTGTGGCATACATCAATCATCAAGGAGGGACTCACAGTCCTCTGGCTATGAAAGAAGTATCTCGAATTCTGGTTTGGGCGGAATCCAGCTCCTGTCTAATCTCTGCGGTTCATATCCCAGGTATAGACAATTGGGAAGCGGATTATCTCAGTCGCCAAACGTTGCATCCGGGCGAATGGTCTCTTTACCCAGAGGTATTTCTTCAGATTGTTCAAATGTGGGAGCTTCCAGAAATAGATCTGATGGCGTCTCATCTAAACAAGAAACTTCCCAGGTATCTGTCCAGATCCCGGGATCCTCAGGCGGAAGCAGTGGATGCATTATCACTTCCTTGGAAGTATCATCCTGCCTATATTTTTCCGCCTCTAGTTCTTCTTCCAAGAGTAATCTCCAAGATTCTGAAGGAATGCTCGTTTGTTCTGCTGGTAGCTCCGGCATGGCCTCACAGGTTTTGGTATGCGGATCTTGTCCGGATGGCCTCTTGCCATCCGTGGACTCTTCCGCTAAGACCAGACCTTCTGTCGCAAGGTCCTTTTTTCCATCAGGATCTCAAATCCTTAAATTTAAAGGTATGGAGATTGAACGCTTGATTCTTGGTCAAAGAGGTTTCTCTGACTCTGTGATTAATACTATGTTACAGGCTCATAAATCTGTATCCAGAGAGATATATTATAGAGTCTGGAAGACTTATATTTCTTGGTGTCTTTCTCATCATTTTTCTTGGCATTCTTTTAGAATTCCGAGAATTTTACAGTTTCTTCAGGATGGTTTAGATAAAGGTTTATCCGCAAGTTCTTTGAAAGGACAAATCACTGCTCTTTCTGTTCTTTTTCACAGAAAGATTGCTAATCTTCCTGATATTCATTGTTTTGTACAAGCTTTGGTTCGTATAAAACCTGTCATTAAGTCAATTTCTCCTCCTTGGAGTTTGAATTTGGTTCTGGGGGCTCTTCAAGCTCCTCCGTTTGAACCTATGCATTCATTGGACATTAAATTACTTTCTTGGAAAGTTTTGTTCCTTTTGGCGATCTCTTCTGCCAGAAGAGTCTCTGAATTATCTGCTCTTTCTTGTGAGTCTCCTTTTCTGATGTTTCATCAGGATAAGGCGGTGTTGCGAACTTCTTTTGAATTTTTACCTAAGGTTGTGAATTCCAACAACATTAGTAGAGAAATTGTGGTTCCTTCATTATGTCCTAATCCTAAGAATTCTAAGGAGAAATCGTTGCATTCTTTGGATGTTGTTTGAGCTTTGAAATATTATGTTGAAGCTACTAAGTCTTTCCGAAAGACTTCTAGTCTATTTGTTATCTTTTCCGGTTCTAGAAAAGGCCAGAAAGCTTCTGCCATTTCTTTGGCATCTTGGTTGAAATCTTTAATTCATCATGCCTATGTCGAGTCGGGTAAAACTCCGCCTCAAAGGATTACAGCTCATTCTACTAGGTCAGTTTCTACTTCCTGGGCGTTTAGGAATGAAGCTTCGGTTGATCAGATTTGCAAAGCAGCAACTTGGTCCTCTTTGCATACTTTTACTAAATTCTACCATTTTGATGTATTTTCTTCTTCTGAAGCAGTTTTTGGTAGAAAAGTACTTCAGGCAGCTGTTTCAGTTTGATTCTTCTGCTTATAATTCAGTTTTTTTCATTATAAGATTTAAACTTTATTTTGGGTGTGGATTATTTTCAGCAGGAATTGGCTGTCTTTATTTTATCCCTCCCTCTCTAGTGACTCTTGCGTGGAAAGATCCACATCTTGGGTAGTCGTTATCCCATACGTCACTAGCTCATGGACTCTTGCTAATTACATGAAAGAAAACATAATTTATGTAAGAACTTACCTGATAAATTCATTTCTTTCATATTAGCAAGAGTCCATGAGGCCCGCCCTTTTTTGTGGTGGTTATGATTTTTTTGTATAAAGCACAATTATTCCAATTCCTTATTTTATATGCTTTCGCACTTTTTTCTTATCACCCCACTTCTTGGCTATTCGTTAAACTGAATTGTGGGTGTGGTGAGGGGTGTATTTATAGGCATTTTAAGGTTTGGGAAACTTTGCCCCTCCTGGTAGGAATGTATATCCCATACGTCACTAGCTCATGGACTCTTGCTAATATGAAAGAAATGAATTTATCAGGTAAGTTCTTACATAAATTATGTTTTTATGCACTCAGCCCCAGGGGTTTTCCAGTTACCTTCTCTCTTCCATGTGAAATTTTGTATTCGTATAGCTTCTTTACTTTCTATGGAAGGCCTCTGTGAAGTCTGCTCTATAATAATAATTTGTAAAATCACAATCCTAACTACACTGCTGTATACAAAATAAAATACAAAATAGAAAGTGCAAAGTTTAAATGTAATAACGTTTAATCTGAAGTATAATATAGAAAGCACAAAGTGTAAATGCAGCAGAACTGTCACATCATGCAGTGCTATATTACACTGGATTTGTCTCTCCTTTACATACAGATATGCAGGGAACGCCCCTTGGAGAAGTAAAGCCAAATCTGACTTTTGAAAATTTCACTAGGGATCTCGCAGTGCTGGAGGACAATTTTAGAATATCGCACCTGAGCAGAGAGGCTTAAAATATCAGGGCCTGAATGAGTTGTGTGTGTTTCAGGTGCCTATAAAGTTTGATGATGTTGCTGTGTATTTCTCTATGGAGGAATGGGAGTATATAGAGGGACACAAGGAGCTTTATAAGGACGTCATGATGGAGACTCACCAAGCACTAGGGACTAATGAGATTCCAGGAAATGAGAGCTCAGGTAACGCTGTGTACTAATAAATATCTCACTCAGGACATGCACATACACTACTGACGTGACTGACACAGAGTAAATTTACAGTTAACTCGTCATGTGTGATCTAATGAGCTGTCTGATCATAAACTAGTTTTATACTCAACAAAAATAATAAATACACATTTAAAGGGTCAAGAGGGATTAATGTTAAACCAATTATACAGTATATCAATTTATATATGTAAATATTTTAAACACAACAAGTAACAGATTATTTGTTTTTGTTCTTAACATTTTAAGATGCCTTTTTATAGTTGCAATAAAAATGTTCATATCCATTTTACAAAAAAAAAAAATGTATCCTCTATTACAACTAACAGGTCACAGAGATGAAAATCTAGACACAGAAACACAAGGAGAACTTGTACAGAATATTCAGCCAGTGGAGAGCCCATCAGACGTCTCTGCAGGTGACAGATCTATGGCTGCTGTTAATGTTTATTTACAAAGTGAAAACTCAGATTCTGAAATTATTTAACCCTTTCTAATAGTTATGTAAATGATGGACCTGAAGACAGACCAGTTAAACTAATGATGTGTTGTGTAATATTACTACATAATCAGATGTGTGTGAGATAACTGCACTTAAATCCATTTAACCAAAAAACTAATTTTATTCTTTATTAGAACTAACAGGTCACAGTAATGAAAATCTAGACACAGGAGCACAAGGAGACATTGTACAGAATATTCAGCCATCAGATGTCTCTGCAGGTGAGTGATCTATGGTATAAGTTTCACAATTCAAAAACTCAGATGCTGAAATGATTTAACGCTATTAATTACTATGTAAATGATGAACTTCAGTACAAACAGATTGCAATGATAACATCTATTTGGTGCACAAACATATTGTGTCTTCCTTTCTCTCTCACCTTCTATTTCATGTGAATAGTACGCACACATGCCCTCTCTTCTCTCTCACCCTCTGCTTTATGTGAATAGTACGCACACATGCCCTCTGTTCTCTCTCACCCTCTGATTTATGTGAATAGTACACACACACATACCTCTTCTTCTCTCTCACCTTTTGATTTATGTAAATAGTACGCACACATGCCCTCTGTTCTCTCTCACCCTCTGATTTATGTGAATAGTACACACACACATACCTCTTCTTCTCTCTCACCTTTTGCTTTATGTGAATAGTACACACACATGCCCTCTTTTCTCTCTCACCCTCTGATTTATGTGAATAGTACACACACACATACCTCTTCTTCTCTCTCACCTTTTGATTTATGTAAATAGTACTCACACATGCCCTCTCTTCTGTCTCACCCTTTGCTTTATGTGAATAGTACATACACATGCCCTCTCTTCTCTCTCACCCTTTGCTTTATGTGAATAATACATACATATGCCCTCTCTTCTCTCTCACCCTTTTCTTTATGTTAATAGTACACACACGCCCTCTTTTCTCTCTCACCCTCTGCTTTATGTGAATAGTACATACACATGCCCTCTCTTCTCTCTCACCCTTTTCTTTATGTGAATAGTACACACATGCCCTCTCTTCTCTCTCACCCTTTGCTTTATGTGAATAGTACATACACATGCCCTCTTTTCTCTCTCACCCTCTGCTTTATGTGAATAGTACATACACACGCCCTCTCTTCTCTCTCACCCTCTGATTTATGTGAATAGTACACACACATGCCCTCTTTTCTCTCTCACCCTCTGCTTTATGTGAATAGTACATACACATGCCCTCTCTTCACTCTCACACTTTTCTTTATGTGAATAGTACATACACATGTGCTCTCTTCTCTCTCACCCTCTGCTTTATGTGAATAGTACATACACACACATGCCCTCTCTTCTCTCTCACCCTCTGCTTTATGTGAATAGTACATACACATGCCCCCTCTTCTCTCACCCTCTGATTTATGTGAATAGTACACACGCATCCCCCTTCTTCTCTCTCACCCTTTGCTTCATGTGAATAGTACACACACATACCCCCTCTTCTCTCTCACCCTTTGCTTTATGTGACTAGTACACACGCATGCCCCCTCTTCTCTCTCACCCTCTGATTTATGTGAATAGTACACATGCATGCCCCTTCTTCTTTCTCACCCTTTGCTTTATGTGAATAGTACACACACACATGCCCCCTCTTCTCTCTCACCCTTTACTTTATGTGAATAGTACACACACATGCCCCCTCTTCTCTCTCACCCTTTACTTTATGTGAATAGTACACACACACATGCCCCCTCTTCTCTCTCACCCTTTGCTTTATGTGAATAGTACACACACACATGCCCCCTCTTCTCTCTCACCCTTTACTTTATGTGAATAGTACACACACACATGCCCCCTCTTCTCTCTCACCCTTTGCTTTATGTGAATAGTACACACACACATGCCCCCTCTTCTCTCTCACCCTTTGCTTTATGTGAATAGTACACACACGTGCCCCCTCTTCTCTCTCACCCTTTACTTTATGTGAATAGTACACACACATGCCCCCTCTTCTCTCTCACCCTTTACTTTATGTGAATAGTACACACACACACATGCCCCCTCTTCTCTCTCACCCTTTACTTTATGTGAATAGTACACACACACATGCTCCCTCTTCTCTCTCACCCTTTACTTTATGTGAATAGTACACACACATGCCCCCTCTTCTCTCTCACCCTTTACTTTATGTGAATAGTACACACACACACATGCCCCCTCTTCTCTCTCACCCTTTACTTTATGTGAATAGTACACACACACATGCCGCCCCCTCTTCTCTCTCACCCTTTACTTTATGTGAATAGTACACACACACATGCTCCCTCTTCTCTCTCACCCTTTACTTTATGTGAATAGTACACACACACATGCCCCCTCTTCTCTCTCACCCTTTACTTTATGTGAATAGTACACACACACATGCCGCCCCCTCTTCTCTCTCATCCTTTACTTTATGTGAATAGTACACACACATGCCCCCTCTTTTCTCTCACCCTTTACTTTATGTGAATAGTACACACACACATGCCCCCTCTTCTCTCTCACCCTCTGATTTATGTGAATAGTACACACACATGCCCTATCTTCTCTCTCACCCTCTAAATTTATGTGAATATTACACACACATGCCCCCTCTTCTCTCCCTTACCCTCTAATATATGTGAATAGTACACACACATGCCTCTTCTTCTCTCTCACCCTTTGCTTTATGTGAATAGTACACACACATGCCCCATCTTCTCTCTCACCCTCTAAATTTATGTGAATATTACACACACATGCCCCCTCTTCTCTCCCTTACCCTCTGATATATGTGAATAGTACACACACATGCCTCTTCTTCTCTCTCACCCTTTGCTTTATGTGAATAGTACACACACATGCCCCATCTTCTCTCTCACCCTCTGATTTATGTGAATAGTACACACACATGCCCCATCTTCTCTCTCACCCTCTGATTTATGTGAATAGTACACACACATGCCCCCTCTTCTCTCTCACCCTCTGATATATGTGAATAGTACACACACATGCCCCATCTTCTCTCTCACCCTCTGATTTATGTGAATAGTACACACACATGCCCCCTCTTCTCTCTCACCCTCTGATATATGTGAATAGTACACACACATGCTCTCTATTCTCTTCTTTCTCACCTTAAAGCGATATGAAATCCAAAAAAATAATCTTTCATGATTCAGATAGAGCATACACATTTAAAGTGAAGGTAAACTTTGATGAATGAAAACCTGGTTTTTAAAAATACTATTAAAAACAGGGGCACTTTCATTCATCAAAGTTTAGAAAGCAGCCGTTTTGTTTAAAAACTTACCTTTGTTCTTTTCACAGCCAGAGCAGCTTCCCTCACGCGGAGATCCTCTCTTCACACGTCAGCAATGACTAATCCGGCTTCTTCCAATCACAGCATGGCCTCAGGCAATGACTCCCCTGGGGGAAAGCTGTTTACCTTCACTTTAAACAACTTTCAGATTTACTTCTGTTATTTGATTTGCCTCGTTTTCTTGGTATCTTTTGTTGAAAATCATACCTAGATAGGCACAGGAGCTGGAATCTAGCTGCTGATTGGTGGCTGCCAAATATGAGACTTTTTTTCATTGGCTTAAAAATTGTGTTCATCCAGCTCCCAGTAGTGCATTGTTGCTCCTTCAAAAAAGGATACCATTAGAATAAAACAAAATTGAGAATTGTAGTAAATTGGAAAGTTGCTTAAAAATATGCTCTAACTGAATCACGAAATAAAAATTTGGGGTTTTATGTCCCTATTAGATTAATGTAAATAGTACATACACACGCCCTCTATTCTCTCTCACCCTCTGCTTCATGTGAATAGTACACATACATGCCCTCTATTCTATCTCACTCATTGCTTTATGTGAATAGTACACACACATGCCCTCTATTCTCTCTCACCCTCTGCTTTATGTAAATAGTACATACACATGCCCTCTATTCTCTCTCACCCTCTGCTTTATGTAAATAGTACATACACATGCCCTCTATTCTCTCTCACCCTCTGCTTTATGTGAATAGTACACACACATGCCATCTATTCTCTCTCACCCTCTGCTTCATGTAAATAGTACACACACATGCCCTCTATTCTCTCTCACCCTCTGCTTTATGTAAATAGTACATACACATGCCCTCTATTCTCTCTCACCCTCTGCTTCATGTGAATAGTACACACACACATGCCCTCTTTTCTCTTTAACCTTAAAGGGACGTTCCAGTCAAAATATAAATTCACATAGATGAATACATCTTTGAATAAAATCATATTTGCAATATACATGTATTGGCAAACATGCTTCTAGTGAAAGTTATCACTGTTTTAGTGTTAGCATTTTTCTCTGCACATGCATGTGAGGCATAGCTAGATATTCTCTGCACCAGCATTTAAAATCCTGCATCTGCTCAGAACATCAGTGGGGCTTGTATCATGTCAGCAATTAACAAATTGAGTTATTACCAGATGGTACAAGCACTTTAGGCTCTCTGAGCAAGTGCTGTGTTTAAAATGCTGGTGCACGGTGCATACTTAAATACACTTTTGAAACAGCTATATCTTTTATTAGAAGCATTTTTGCTAATTTATGTATATTACAAAAATGCTTCTATTCAAAACTGAAATACATCTATGTGGAATCCAATTTTGGCTGGAATGGCCCTTTAACTTCTTAACTACCAAGGACGTGCCAGGCACGTCCTACAAAAAGTGTCAGTTAATGACCAAGGATGTGCCTGGCACATCCTTTGGGGTTTCAAGCGGTGGAAGCGATCGTGATCGCTTCCAGACACTTTCAGGGTATTGCAGCGATGCCTAAATATTGAGGCATCGGGCAATACCCTTTTTTCAGCAAACCGATGCAGAGAGAGCCACTCTGTGGCCCTCTCTGCATCGGCCAGTGATGGTGCTGATCGTTGGTGGCGTGGAGGGATCCGAGGGAGGCAGGTGGGCGGCCTATCACTGGTGAACTTCCTGCAAGCGTGGATCCGGATCCTGTAGTGCATGCGAGGGGGCGGTGTGGTTTTTTTTTTTAATTATTATTATTATTATTATTATTATTTTTTTGTATAAAAAAGGCTTCTTTTTTTTTTATTTATTTTTTTAGAAACTGGGTACTGCCAGTACCCAAGATAGCAGCAAATAGGTAGAGGGGGGAGGGTTAGAGAGCTGTTTGGGGGATCAGGGAGGTTGGGTGCTAAGGGGAGATCCAACACTACAGACTATTTAAAAAAAAAATATAGAAAAAAAAGCCTTTTATTTTAGTACTAGCAGACTTTCTGCCTGTACTTAAGATGGCTGTGACAATTGTGAGGTGGGGGAGGGAAGAGAGCTGTTTGATGGGGGTCAAGGAGGGATCTAACCTAATTAACCCCTTAACTGCTGGGCATAATACAAGTGTGGTGCATAGCGGCATTTGGCGGCCTTCTAATTACCAAAAAGTAATGCTAAAGCCATATATGTCTGCTATTTCTGAACAAAGGGGATCCCAGAGAAGAATTTACAACCATTTGCGCCATAATTGCACAAGCTGTTAGTAAATAATTTCAGTGAGAAACCTAAAGTTTGTGAAAAAGGGAACAATTTTTTTTTTTTTATTTGATCACATTTGGCGGTGAAAAATTGCCCTATAACTTGCAAAAAAAGCAAAGAGCATGTAAACATTGGGTATTTCTAAACTCAGGACAAAATTTTAAAACTATTTTGCATGGGTGTTTTTTGGTGGTTGTAGATGTAACACATTTTGGGGGTCAAAATTAGAAAAAGTGTGTGTTATTTTTTTAAATTTTTTCATATTTTATAAAAATTATAATAAATTATAAGATATGTCTAAAATAATAGTATCTTTAGAAAGTCAATTTAATGGCGAGTATATAGTAAAACCGTATATAATATTTGTGGGTACAGTAAATGAGTAAGAGAAAAATTACAGCTAAACACAAACACCGCAGAAATGTAAAAATAGCGCTGGTCCCAAACGGTAAGAAAATTGAAAAATTATCTGGTCACAAAGGGGTTAAGCTTCATGTGAATAGTACACACACTTCCTCTATTCTCTCTCACCCTCTGCTTTAATGTGAATAGTACACACACATGCCATCTCTTTTCTTTAACCTTAAAGGGACACTAAACCCAATTTTTTTTCTTTCATGATTCAGATAGAGCATGCAATTTTAAGCAACTTTATAATTTACTCCTGTTATCAAATTTTATTCATTCTCTTGGTATCTTTATTTGAAAAGCAAGAATGTACGTTTAGAAGCTGGCCCATTTTGGTGAACAACCTGGGTTCTTGCTGATTGGTGGATACATTCACGTACTAATAAACAAACAAGTGCTGTCCATGGTCTGAACAAAAAAATTGTCTGGCTTCTTAGCTTAGATGCTTTCTTTTTCAAATAAAGATAGCAAGAGAATGAAGAAAAATTGATAATAGGAGTAAATTAGAAAGTTGCTTAAAATTGCATGCTCTATCTGAATCACAAAATAAACAATTTGGGTTCAGTGTCCCTTTAAGCTTCACGTGACTAGTACACACACACACATGCTCTCTGTTATCTCTCAGCCTCTGCTTTATGTGAATAGTACACACACATGCCCTCTCTTCTCTCTCACCCTCTGCTTTATGTGAATAGTACACACACATGCCCTCTCTTCTCTCTCACCCTCAGCTTTATGTGAATAGCACACACACATGCCCTCTCTTCTCTCTCACCCTCTGCTTTATGTGAATAGTACATACACATGCCCTCTCTTCTCTCTCACCCTCAGCTTTATGTGAATAGTATATACATGCCCTCTCTTCTCTCTCACTCACTGCTTTATGTGAATAGTACACACACATGTCCTCTCTTCTCTCTCACCCTCAGCTTTATGTGAATAGTATATACATGCCCTCTCTTCTCTCTCACTCACTGCTTTATGTGAATAGTACACACACATGCCCTCTCTTCTCTCTCACCCTCTGCTTTATGTGAATAGTACACACACATGCCCTCTCTTCTCTCTCACCCTCTGCTTTATGTGAATAGTACACACACATGCCCTCTCTTCTCTCTCACTCACTGCTTTATGTGAATAGTACACACACATGCCCTCTCTTCTCTCTCACCCTCTGCTTTATGTGAATAGTACACACACATGCCCTCTCTTCTCTCTCACTCACTGCTTTATGTGAATAGTACACACACATGCCATCTCTTCTCTCTCACCCTCAGCTTTATGTGAATAGTACACACATGCCCTCTGTTATCTCTCACCCTCTGCTTTATATGAATAGTACACATATGCCCTCTATTTTGATTTTGATTGTTGATCAATTTCAATATCCCTCAAATATTAGGTGTAAGGAAATTATAAGGTACCTATTACTAGTTGATTTTGGGTTAAAATAAAACCCTAAACCATGAAATATTGTCTGCATTAAATGTTCTTACAGATGATGATGATATTAATACTGACGTAGATGTTAAAACAGAAGATCTGAGTGTAACGTGTCAGCTGGAAGCTCCAATGCAGGAAATGTGTGACAGTGATAATGAAGGTAAGTGCACGTGTGTGACAATGAAGGTAAGTGCACGTGTGTGACGTGTCTTCTGTTTATGAGGTATTGCCTTGTTTTTATAGCTTATTGTCTGTAAGTACTGTACATTATATCACCAGTCAGGGTGTCCCCTCAATCACACACTGTCACAGTACAATATAGCCTGATACTCACTGACTGTTGTCACATTTCTAGTGTTTCTAGCTACGGATACACAGGTAGCACTTTGTAGGAGCATAAAATAAATCTTACATCGCTGTTATCTTTAAAGCTGCCTGTAATATACCTTTAACAACACTCTTCCAGCTCTGATGTCACATAGCACATTTAACCCCGCCTAGCCTGAATATCCTTTCTTTATTGTTAACAAGCTAATTGCATTGAGACTTCACTTGTGTGTTCTGCAGAACATTCTTAGACTCTGCTTGCTGAGTTCTTACCTCTCTCTTCAGATTAATCCTGACCTGTCCTCTCAGTTGTCAACAGGATTTGCTTAACCTCTCCTGGTTCTGACTGCTAGATAGATAAATCCTTAAGCAAAGCAGGAGGTTTTACTTCCACTGCAGTAACAAAACAGCAGGACCGCTGTTCAGTGAGGATCCTGGGGATACTCGCTACTCTGTGTTGCACCTCTTACTCCAGCCTCTCCACCTGCAGTGTATTTTCCTATCAGTAACTATAGAGCCAGTGTGTATAGTATCTCAGGAGCTGTGTTTTCTAACCTCTTACAACTGAGCAAGTTCCTTTCCCCATTTCTTGGAGCTGCTGAAGTTTACTTTTCCTTCTGCTGCACCTGTACAAAGACAGATCTCCTCTCCTCTAACCACCACTGGTAACTCACCAATTCATAAACCTGAATCCCTGCTGGCAGTACTTAAGTTTTTTAGTTACATTTATTAAGAAAGACCAGAAACCTTTCTATAATATTGTATTTGTTTGTATAACGTAATTAGGTTTTGACTATGTGTGCTTGTGTAGTGTGTCTGTGCATGTTTCCACGTGCATATCTGTATGTTTGTATGTGTATTTTCACCATGTCAAGTATAGGGGCTGTTTGAATACTAGTGCTGCATATTGTCCCCATGTCAGGTATAGGGGCTGTTAGAATACTAGTGCTGTATATTGTCCCCATGTCAGGTATAGGGGCTGTTAGAATACTAGTGCTGTATTGTCCCCATGTCAGGTTTAGGGGCTGTTGAAATGCAACAGTTGTATTGTCCACGTCAGGTATAATGGCTGTTGGAATACTAGTGCTATATTGTCCTCATGTCAGATATAGGGGTATTTGGAATACTAGTTCTGTATTTTCCCCATGTCAGGTATAGGAGCTGTTGGCATTCTAGTGCTTTATTGTCAGCATGTCAGGTATAGGAGCTGTTGAAATACTAGTATTGTATTATCCTCATGTCAGATATAGGTGCTCAGTGTTCTGCACAGAAAATTTTGCCAGCCAAGTCAGGTGGCATTATGAAGTATCAGGGTGGGGGCAGTGTGATATTTTCAGCTATCCAAAACACAAACACCTAGATTACGAGTTTTGCGTTAAAGGCTATGCGGTACTAACGAGCAGTTTTGTCTCACCACTCACTTACCTTCAGCACTGGTATTATGAGTTTTCAGAAACCCGTCGTTAAAAGTTTGGTCATTACCGCACTCCAATACCAGCGCTGCTTAAGTCAGCGGTGAGCTGGTGTTACGTTCTCGCGCACGATTTCCCCATAGGAATCAACAGGGAGAGCCGGCTGAAAAAAAGTCTAACACCTGCAAAAAAGCAGCATAAAACTCGGTAACGCAGCCCCATTGATTCCTATGGGGAAATACATTTTATGTCTACACCTAACACCCTAACATGAACCCTGAGTCTAAACACCCCTAATCTTACACTTATTAACCCCTAATCTGCCGCCCCTGACATCGCCGACAACTATATTATACTTATTAACCCCTAATCTGCCGCTCCGGACACCGCCGCCACCTACATTATACTTATGAACCTCTAATCTAAAATAGATAGTATTTTATTTGGGGGGTTGGTTGTGTGGGTGGTGGGTTTTTACTGTTGAGGGGGGTTGTTTGTATTTTTTTTTACAGGTAAAAGAGCTGATTACTTTGGGGCAATGCCCCGCAAAAGGCCATTTTAAAGTGAAGGTAAAGTTAATCAGTCTGCTATTAAAAAAATCAATATAGCACTCAAAATTAATAGGATGTTCATTCATCATTTCTTTTAGTTTTGTATTGTACCTTAGTTATCTTGTTTAATGTGCTGCGATTTCGCTTTGAACAAAACAACCCGTCTTTTTTTTTTTTTTCTTTTCTAAACAACGATCACGTTGTTTATACAGCCAATTGATTTTCTGGCCGTTAGGACACAGGGCACACGTGAGTGTACATGTGTGATGTGTCTGAGAGATACAGGGCACAGGTGAGTGTACGTGTGTGATGTGTCTGAAGGACACAGGGCACAGGTGAGTGTACATGTGTGATGTGTCTGAGGGATACAGGGTACAGGTGAGTGTATGTGTGATCTGCCTGAGTGATACAGGGCACAGGTGAGTGTACGTGTGTGATGTGACTGAGGGATACAGGGCACAGGTGAGTGTACATGTGTGATGTGTCTGAGGGATACAGGGCACAGGTGAGTGTACATGTGTGATGTGTCTGAGGGATACAGGGCACAGGTGAGTGTACGTGTGTGATGTGTCTGAGGGATACAGGGCACAGGTGAGTGTACGTGTGTGATGTGTCTGAGGGATACAGGGCACAGGTGAGTGTATATGTGTGATGTGTCTGTGGGAAACAGGGCACAGGTGAGTGTATGTGTGTGATGTGTCAAAGGGACGCAGGTGAGTGTATGTGTGTGACATGTAAGGGACACAGGGCCCAGGTGAGTGTACGTGTGTGATGTGTCTGAGGGATACAGGGCACAGGTGAGTGTATGTGTGTGATGTGTCTGAGGGATACAGGGCACAGGTGAGTGTACATGTGTGATGTGTCTGAGGGATACAGGGCACAGGTGAGTGTACATGTGTGATGTGTCTGAGGGATACAGGGCACAGGTGAGTGTATGTGTGTGATGTGTCTGAGGGATACAGGGCACAGGTGAGTGTACGTGTGTGATGTGTCTCAGGAATATAGGGCACAGGTGAGTGTGTGGTTATTAATTAGTTTAAAATATTTTTACTTTATACTAAATATAATTCTAATTTAGTACTAAATCTCTATGGTAAAACCACTAAACCAATACAAGTAAGTTGTGAAATAAACACTTTAAAAAAGAGTCTCCATTCTTTCCAAACAGTTTATTAGGAATCAATATATGTTAATAATAAGAGAAAGATTTACAGCTATATATACACATCTATTTTACTGCAAAACAATCCAAATAATTAATACAGGGCAACTCTACTACAACCCCAATTTGTGCAACACTGATAAAAATAATCATAGGAATATACTTAGCCACATCCTCCAGTGTATCCACCTTCAGCCATCTTTTCAGCAGGAACAAGATAAGAAAAAGAGAGAGGTTTGGTGTTCCAGTTTTTTTTATACCCCAATTCAATAGGGAGTGGTTTATCAAATGCCATTCAAAGGCTATTGGGAGTGTCCTATTTAGACAGACACTAGGCCAAAGAACTACTTGAATATTCAATTTTAAAACCAGCTATGTGAATTGCCAGGTATAAAATCTGTGAGCTATATTTAATATATTCCAGTGATAAAATGTCACCACAGAGTGTACGTGTGTTATTTTTCTGTGGGAAACGGGGCACAGGTGAATGTACGTGTGGGATACACGGCACAGGTGAGTTTACATGTTTAATGTGTCTGTGTAACACAGGGCACAGGTGAGTGTGCGTATGTGAGGTGAGTGTACATGTGTGATATGTCTATGGGAAATAGGGCACAGGTGAGTACGTGTGTGATGTTTCTGATGGATACACGGCACAGGTGAGTGTACGTGTGTGATGTGTCTGAGGGACACGGCACAGGTGAGTGTATGTGTGTGACATGTAAGGGACGCAGGGCACAGGTGGTACGTGTGTGACATGTAAGGGACGCAGGCCACAGGTAAGTGTATGTGTTTGATGTGTCTGAGGGACACAGGGCACTGGTGAGTGTACGTGTGTGACATGTAGGGGGCACAGGTGAGTATGTGTTTGATGTGTCTGAGGGACACAAGGCACAGGTGAGTGTACGTGTGTGACATGTAAGGGATGCAGGCCACAGGGGAGTGTACGTGTGTGATGTGTCTGAGGAATACAGGCCACAGGTAAGTGTACATGTGTGACATGTAAGGGATGCAGGCCACGTGAGTGTACGTGTGTGAGATGTTTGTGGGACACAGGTCACTGTTGAGTATACATGTGTGACATGTAAGGGATGTAGGCCATAGGTGAGTGTACGTGTGTGATGTGTCTGTGGGAAACGGAGCACCGGTGAGTGCATGTGTGTGATGTGTCTGAAAGACACAGGTGAGTGTATGTGTGTGACATATAAGGGACACAGGGCACAGGTAAGTGTATGTGTGTGACATGTAAGGGACCCAGGGCACCAGTGAGTGTATACGTAAGGAGCACAGGTGAGTGTACATGTGTGTGAGTTGTCTGGGGGACACAGGTCACAGGCCAGTGTACTTGTGTGACATGTAAAGGATGCAGGCCACAGGTGAGTGTGTGTGTGATGTGCCTGAGGGACACAGTGCATAGGTGAGTGTATGTGTGTGATATATCTGAGGAATACAGGGCACAGGTTAGTGTACGTGTGTGATGTGGCTGAGGGACACAGGTGAGTTTATGTGTGTGACATGTAAGGGGCACAGGTGAGTGTACGTGTGTGATGTATCTATGGGAAACAGGGCACAGGTGAGTGAACGTGTGTGATGTGTCTGATGGACACAGGTATGTGTATGTGTGTGACATGTAAGGGGCACAGGGCACAGGTGAGTGTACATGTGTGACATGTAAGGGACGCAGGGCACAGGTGAGTGTATGTGTGTGATGTGTTTGAGGGACACAGGGCACTGGTGAGTGTACGTGTGTGACATGTAAGGGGCACAGGTTAGTGTACATGTGTATGAGGTGTCTGAAGGACACAAGGCACAGATGAGTGTACGTGTGTGACATGTAAGGGACACAGGGTACAGGTGAGTGTACATGTGTGATGTGTCTGAGGGATACAGGGCACAGGTGGGTGTACGCGTGTGACATGTATGGGGCACAGGTGAGTGTACATGTGTGATATGTAAGGGACGCAGGGCACATGTGAGTGTATGTGTTATGTGTCTGAGGGACACAAGGCACAGTTGAGTGTATGTGTGTGATGTGTCTGAGGGACACAGATGAGTGTATGTGTGTGACATGTAAGGGATACAGGGCACAGGTGAGTGTACATGTGTGATGTGTCTGAGGGATACAGGGCACAGGTGAGTGTATATGTGTGATGTGTCTGAGGGATACAGGGCACAGGTGAGTGTACGTGTGTGATGTGTCTGAGGGATACAGGGCACAGGTGAGTGCATGTATGTGATGTGTCTGAGGGATACAGGGTACAGGTGAGTGTACGTGTGTGATGTGTCTGAGGGATACAGGGCACAGCTGAGTGTACGTGTTGTGTCTGAGGGATACAGGGCACAGCTGAGTGTACGTGTGTGATGTGTCTGAGGGATACAGGGCACAGGTGAGTGTATATGTGTGATGTGTCTGAAGGACACAGGGCACAGGTGAGTGTACGTGTGTTGTGTCTGTGGGATACACGGCACAGGTGAGTATACATGTTTAATGTGTCTGTGTAACACAGGGCACAGGTGAGTGCGTATGTGAGGTGAGTGTACATGTGTGATATGTCTATGGGAAATAGGGCACAGGTGAGTGTACGTGTGTGATGTTTCTGATGGATACACGGCACAGGTGAGTGTACGTGTGTGATGTGTCTGAGGGACACAGGGCACAGGTGAGTGTATGTGTGTGATGTGTCTGATGTGTGACATGTAAGGGGCACAGGTGAGTGTACGTGTGTGACATGTAAGGGACGCAGGGCACAGGTGGTACGTGTGTGACATGTAAGGGACGCAGGCCACAGGTAAGTGTATGTGTTTGATGTGTCTGAGGGACACGGGGCACTGGTGAGTGTACGTGTGTGACATGTAGGGGGCACAGGTGAGTATGTGTTTGATGTGTCTGAGGGACACAAGGCACAGGTGAGTGTACGTGTGTGACATGTAAGGGATGCAGGCCACAGGGGAGTGTACGTGTGTGATGTGTCTGAGGAATACAGGCCACAGGTAAGTGTACATGTGTGACATGTAAGGGATGCAGGCCACGTGAGTGTACGTGTGTGAGATGTTTGTGGGACACAGGTCACTGTTGAGTATACATGTGTGACATGTAAGGGATGTAGGCCATAGGTGAGTGTACGTGTGTGATGTGTCTGTGGGAAACGGAGCACCGGTGAGTGCATGTGTGTGATGTGTCTGAAAGACACAGGTGAGTGTATGTGTGTGACATATAAGGGACACAGGGCACAGGTAAGTGTATGTGTGTGACATGTAAGGGACCCAGGGCACCAGTGAGTGTATACGTAAGGAGCACAGGTGAGTGTACATGTGTGTGAGCTGTCTGGGGGACACAGGTCACAGGCCAGTGTACTTGTGTGACATGTAAAGGATGCAGGCCACAGGTGAGTGTGTGTGTGTGTGATGTGCCTGAGGGACACAGTGCATAGGTGAGTGTATGTGTGTGATATATCTGAGGAATACAGGGCACAGGTTAGTGTACGTGTGTGATGTGGCTGAGGGACACAGGTGAGTTTATGTGTGTGACATGTAAGGGGCACAGGTGAGTGTACGTGTGTGATGTATCTATGGGAAACAGGGCACAGGTGAGTGAACGTGTGTGATGTGTCTGATGGACACAGGTATGTGTGTGACATGTAAGGGGCACAGGGCACAGGTGAGTGTACATGTGTGACATGTAAGGGACGCAGGGCACAGGTGAGTGTATGTGTGTGATGTGTCTGAGGGATACAGAGCACAGGTGAATGTACATGTGTGACGTGTAAGGGACGCAGGGCACAGGTGAGTGTGTGTGATGTGTTTGAGGGACACAGGGCACTGGTGAGTGTACGTGTGTGACATGTAAGGGGCACAGGTTAGTGTACATGTGTATGAGGTGTCTGAAGGACACAAGGCACAGATGAGTGTACGTGTGTGACATGTAAGGGACACAGGGTACAGGTGAGTGTACATGTGTGATGTTTCTGAGGGATACAGGGCACAGGTGGGTGTACGCGTGTGACATGTATGGGGCACAGGTGAGTGTACATGTGTGATATGTAAGGGACGCAGGGCACATGTGAGTGTATGTGTTATGTGTCTGAGGGACACAAGGCACAGTTGAGTGTATGTGTGTGATGTGTCTGAGGGACACAGATGAGTGTATGTGTGTGACATGTAAGGGATACAGGGCACAGGTGAGTGTATGTGTGTGAGGTGTTTGGGGGATACAGGGCTCAGGTGAGTGTACATATGTGATGTTCCTGAGGGATACAGGGCACAGGTGAGTGTACGCATGCGATTTGTCTGATGGACAAAGGTGAGTGTGTGTGACATGTAAGGGACACGTGGCACAGGTGAGTGTACGTGTGTGGCATGTAAGGGATGCAGGCCACAGGTGAGTGTACATGTCTGAGGGACACAGGGCACAGGTGAGTGTACGTGTGTTACATGTAAAGGTTTTAGGCCACAGGTGAGTGTATGTGTGTGACATGTAAGAGACACAGGGCACTGGTGAGTGTACGTGTGTGATGTGTCTGAGGAATACAGGGCACAGGTGAGTGTACATGTGTGATGTGTCTGAGTGGTACAGGGCACAGGTGAGTGTACGCGTGTGACATGTAAGGGGCACAGGTGAGTGTACATGTGTGATATGTAAGGGACGCAGGGCACAGGTGAGTGTACTTGTGTGACATGTAAGGGACACAGGACACAGGTGAGTGTACGTGTGTTACATGTAAAGGTTTTAGGCCACAGGTGAGTGTATGTGTGTGACATGTAAGGGGCACAGATGAGTGTACGTGTGTGACATGTAAGGGACACAGGGCACTGGTGAGTGTACGTGTGTGACATGTAAGGGACACAGGGCACAGATGAGTGTACGTGTGTGACATGTAAGGGATGCAGGCCACAGGTGAGTGTACGTGTGTGACATGTAAGGGACGCAGGGCACAGGTGAGTGTATGTGTGTGATGTGTTTGAGGTACACAGGGCACTGGTGAGTGTACGTGTGTGACATGTAAGGGGCACAGGTTAGTGTACATGTGTGACATGTAAGGGATGCAGGCCACAGGCGAGTGTACGTGTGTGATGTGTCTGAGGAATACAGGGCACAGGTGAGTGTACATGTGTGATGTGTCTATGGGACACAGGTGAATATTTGTGTGTGATGTGTCTGAGGGACACAGGTGAGTGTACTTGTGTGACATGTAAGGGACACAGGACACAGGTGAGTGTACTTGTGTGACATGTAAGGGACACAGGACACAGGTGAGTGTACGTGTGTTACATGTAAAGGTTTTAGGCCACAGGTGAGTGTATGTGTGTGACATGTAAGAGACACAGGGCACTGGTGAGTGTATGTGTGTGACATGTAAGGGGCACAGGTTAGTGTACATGTGTATGAGGTGTCTGAGGGACACAAGGCACAGATGAGTGTACGTGTGTGACATGTAAGGGATGCAGGCCACAGGTGAGTGTACATGTGTGATGTGTCTATGGGACACAGGTGAATATTTGTGTGTGATGTGTCTGAGGGACACAGGTGAGTGTACTTGTGTGACATGTAAGGGACACAGGGCACAGGTGAGTGTACATGTGTGACATGTAAGGGATGCAGGCCACAGGTGAGTGTACGTGTGTGATGTGTCTGAGGAATACAGGGCACAGGTGAGTGTACATGTGTGATGTGTCTGAGGGACACAGGTGAGTGTACTTGTGACATGTAAGGGGCACAGGTGAGTGTACGTGTGTGACATGTAAAGGTTTCAGGCTACAGGTGAGTGTACATGTTTGATGTGTCTGAGGAATACAGGGCACAGGTGAGTGTACATGTGTGATGTGTCTGAGTGGTACAGGGCACAGGTGAGTGTACGCGTGTGACATGTAAGGGGCACAGGTGAGTGTACATGTGTGATATGTAAGGGACGCAGGGCACAGGTGAGTGTATGTGTTATGTGTCTGAGGGACACAAGGCACAGGTGAGTGTACGTGTGTGACATGTAAGGGACACAGGGCACTGGTGAGTGTACATGTGTGATGTGTCTGAGGGATACAGGGCACAGGTGGGTGTACGCGTGTGACATGTAAGGGGCACAGGTGAGTGTACATGTGTGATATGTAAGGGATGCAGGGCACAGGTGAGTGTATGTGTTATGTGTCTGAGCGACACAAGGCACAGGTGAGTATGTGTGTGATGTCTGAGGGACACAGGTGAGTGTATGTGTGTGACATGTAAGGGATACAGGGCACAGGTGAGTGTATGTGTGTGAGGTGTTTGGGGGATACAGGGCTCAGGTGAGTGTACATATGTGATGTTCCTGAGGGATACAGGGCACAGGTGAGTGTACGCATGTGATGTGTCTGAAGGACACAGGTGAGTGCGTGTGTGTGTGACATGTAATGGACACTTGGCACAGGTGAGTGTACGTGTGTGGCATGTAAGGGATGCAGGGAGTGTATGTGTGTGATGTGTCTGTGGAAACAGGGCGCAGGTGAGTGTACATGTGTGATGTGTCTCAGGGACACAGGGTACAGGTGAGTGTACATGTGTGAAGGACACAGGTGAGTGAAAGTGGGTGACATGTAAGGGACACAGGGCACAGGTAAGTGTATTTGTCTCACTTTTAGAGCCACTACTTCCGCCTAATAAAACACATAGATGGAAACTCACCTGTTATTTGTGGTGATTGTGATATAACTTATGTAGTGCTAAATTCTAAATACAATGAATGCAAAAGACTGAACACTGCTTCAGTACAAGGGTATGAAATGGCTCAGCACTTAAAATTTCCATAATGTCTATTTATTTTCCTCCTTTATTTAAAAAGTAGAAAATACTTTTGTCTTGAACTATATAAATTCCTTTTATATATTTGCTGTTTCTATCATATCACTGTGGTACATTCTCTCACCCAGGCAATACATGTTAACATAATTAAATGGACTATAGTGAGATTTTAATAAGCAATGTAAAAGGTATGTTGTTTTTAAACCTTGTAATAAGTCTCACATAGGAATTCTGATTGGTTACAATGAGGCTGTGTTTGCAGCTAGTAAAGTAACTTATCTAACTCGTTTTGCTGCTTGACACATGGATTTACTGTTGTGCTAATGTCATTATATGTAATGTTTCTTACTGATGTGACTGCTAGTGATGAAGACTGAGGCGTATTTAACTTAAATTACACAAATTTTCACATTCAGTTTTAAATGATTTTTTGAAAAGAGACGACAGAAATTGTAAATAGTGATTTATTTATTTTTTTAAGATGAAAAAGATGCTAAGATTTCATGTAACACAGAACAAGCAGAAGATCAGTGGCTAAGAAATATGCCACAACCATCAGTGCAGGAAATATGTGACAATATAAATACAGGTGTGTGTGTGTGACATGTCTGAGGGACACAGGGTTTCAAGTGAGTGTACATGTGTGATGAGTATACATGTCTGATGTTTATGTACACTAATAAAGTTTATTTTGCATATTATATATTACTTTTTATATAAAATGATAATCTGGTCTTCATTACAAGTAAAGAATATATGGCGTAAATCCAACATTCGAAAAAAAATAAAACTAAATCTTTTGTAGTTGGCTCGTGAGTGAGATTCTTCTCTCTGATGAAGATTTTGTATATTGCGTTGACATACTGGGGTGATTTTCTTTGTTTTTGTTCTAAAGTCATCCTTGTTTTAACCACAAGCACATGAGCAGTAGTTATAAAGATTAATTTATGGTTAAAATAATCACTAAAAGCTTCTGTGAACACAACTTTAAAAGAACTAGATAAAAGAACTAGATACATTAGATAGAAAAACATTAATTTCAATTAAGTTCAGTTTTGACTTAGTGTGAATTCTCCGAAATAGTCCCTAACTTCCAGTAAAATGGAAGCTGGGATAGGTCTAGTTGTCACAGTGTCTACTACAAGTGTAGGGGACTGACTAAATCAGAACAGTTTATATGTTTTAATGATACAATAATTATGTAATTAATAACATTTACTCCTATTCTGTTTCTTATTGACAGGTGAATTCACAAACGGCAATAATCCTAGTCATGATCAGAGTTCAGATGCTTCTTTACTTCTTCTGCAAAATCAAAGAAGCCTCGTGGGAAATTTACATCTTTATAAACATCTAAATATTCATACAGGAGAAAAGCCATTTTCCTGTCCTATATGTGGGAAATTTTTTAACCGTAAAAAAAATCTTGTTGCTCATCGGAAAATACATAGAGCAAAAAAAGGATTTTTATGTTCTGACTGTGGGAAATATTGTGCTCAGAAATCACATCTTATTGATCATCAGAAAATTCACACGGGAGAAAAAGCATTTTCCTCTTTTACTCTGAAATCAACTCTTATTACGCATCAGAAAATTCATACTGGGGAGAAAGCATTTTCATGTTCTGAATGTGGAAAATGTTTTACTCTGAAATCACATCTTCTTAGCCATCAGAAAGTTCATACAGGGGAGAAACCATTTTCATGTTCTGACTGTGGGAAATGTTTTACTCTGAAATCAACTCTTATTACGCATCAGAAAATTCATACAGGAGAAAAAGCATTTTCATGTTCTTACTGTGGGAAATGTTTTACTCAGAAATCAAATCTTATGACGCATCAGAAAATTCATACTGGGGAGAAAGCATTTTCATGTTCTGAATGTGGAAAATGTTTTACTCTGAAATCACATCTTCTTTGCCATCATAAATTTCATACAGGGGAGAAACCATTTTCATGTTCTGACTGTGGGAAATGTTTTACTCTGAAATCAACTCTTATTAGCCATCAGAAAATTCATACAGGGGAGAAAGGATTTTCATGTTCTTACTGTGGGAAATGTTTTACTCAGAAAACAAATCTTATTAGCCATCAGAAAATTCATACAGGGGAGAAAGGATTTTCATGTTCTAAATGCGGAAAATGTTTTACTCGGAAAACAACTCTTATTAACCATCAGAAAACTCATATTAAAAGAAATCAGAGTTTAACCTCCTAAGTACAGAGGGTGTTATGTAGTTGTCACCCACACAATACCAAGTGCTGATGATGACTGCATGTGACCCCCTGGAGCATGCAGTTTTGGAGCTGTTTGGTTCCCTTTCTGCACATCAAGCATTTATGAGGTGACCCCAGGGTGGATGTGATTTAAATCAAATTGATTTAAATCACTAGTCAGTAGGATTACATTAATAATAACAATAGAAATAGTTTTATTTAACTAAAACAATAACATTTTTTTATTTTTAATGCTTGCCCCTCCCTCCTCACAATTAGGTCCTTGTGCAGATCTATTACACTACAAACAATCTTCTATTCAGTGAACTTCCTGAAACTTAGTATGTGTTTATTCGGTGTACATAGATTTGCAGGGGAGCAATGACATTAAAGGAAAATAAAGTCAAAATTAAACTTTCATGATTCAGAAAGAACATTACATTTTTAATAATTTTCTAATTGACTTCTGTTATCTAATTCTTGATATCCATTGTTGAAAAGCCTGCATAGGTAGACTCACTCAGATGTAATGTACTACTGTGAACTAGCCTGTTGTCACTGTCTCATCCATTGTATTCAGATAGGCCCCAGTAGAGCATTGCTCTCCTTCAACTAAGGATTCCAAGAAAATGAAGAAAATCTAATAGAAGTAAATCTGAAAATGGTATGTTCTATCTGAAACCCAAAAGTTATCTTTCATGATTATGGTCTATTTATCAACTCTATGTTAATTTTATAACATTTTGCTGTGAAGAAGGGGCATGTTATTTATGCAGATAGAATTCACAGTTCAGTGAAGTTGATTGAATGGCGCTTCACTTTACAGATGGATAATGACCCAAAAACTTAAGGCAAAAAGACCCATGAACAAACAATAACTGACAACAGCTGCAGTAAAGGCCTGGCAAAGCATTACAAAGGAGGAAACCCAGCATTTGATGAACTTCCAGACTTTAAGCAGTCATTGCCTACAGATTCTCGACAAAGTATTAAAAATGAACATTTTATTAATGATTGTGTTAATTTGTCCAATTACATTTGAGCCCCTGAAATAAGATGACTGTGTATGAAAATGGTTTCAATTCCTAATCGTTTCATATAGTATTTTTTTTTAAAATATATTTTTATTGAGGCAATGAAAAACAGGGTTACAATCACAGAATAAAGGACAACATCTCAGGTAATAATACATGACAGTAATGTCGCACTGTAAACAAGAATAAACGGAATAATAGTTGGACCATGGTATTGACCTTCTTTGAGCCTCTATTTTTAAATAGTGAATCACTCTAGCGTCAACAATGCAAAATAGATCCACAGTCGGGATCTGGTATCTGGTTCTTATCAGAAGACAAAGTTCTCAACTTCAAGAGTTCACAATGTGAGGAAAAACAAATACAGCAATTGCAATATGAAGGGCAATAGTTCACTAGGAATAATACATCTTTACAGTCCTGAACAGCAACATAACCTTTAGTGAAGACTTCGTTCGGACAGTCCATTACCCCTCATCTATACCTCTCAGTGACTACTCAAATTCTCCATAATCTTCGGTATTACAGACTGAGATCCCCAACTAGCACACAGTTGAAGACAATTAGACTAAAATTAATATTGAAAGAGAACATTTTGATATCTATAACACTCTTGAAGCACACATGTATAAATCAGTACTTCAACATTGTTAGGGTCCGGAGAACCATTTTTACCTTATTATGAGTGCAAGCTTTGACAAAGGTTCTAAGGATAGGGCAGAGGCTACTGTACTCTGCCAAAAGGGCGTATAGAGGGATTGCCAATCCTTTATTTCCCCTAAGCAGGGGGGGGGGGCAGCACCAAAGCTGGTAATATCAATCCCTTCCTCAAACAAAATGCACATCTTACTTTATTTGTGTTACAAATTCTAACAGAAGGAACTAGCATACTAGTGTACTATATTAACATGCTCCAAGTTTTGGATACTGTAAGTGCATGTACTTGAACAATTCTACAATAACTTATATAGCAGAAAGGGTTTACATGAGGTATCCCCCCTGGTTGACATATACAGAATCTTGCAGCTTGGAGATTAGAGGCTGTATAAATACAATTAACATTAGGTAGCTTGAACTTGAAACTTAGACTCTTTTACTCACTTGCAGTGAAGGCAATAATCAGGGAGCCAGCCTCAGCCACGATTAGCTTGTCTAGAGACCAGCATACAAAGGAAGTAAAGGACCTATAGCGTAGGATGGCAACTGGTCTGCAATTATGAGGTAAAACTGCCTGCCTCCAATCTCCTGCTGTTGCTTCAAACACAGATTATTAAATATATCCTCGCAAAACTTAGTATATTGCTTTTAGAGAAAATATCTACAAGACAAAAAAGCTCAAATATGAAGGGGTTTTGATCTTAGGGACTCTAGTGATGCTCACTAACAAATAAGAGAGCCTAACAAAGTATTGTACTAGTGTGTGGTTGTCAGGGATTTATCTCTTCTCACACTGTGCCTTTAAGAATGTGAACTCACTACCCCTATTTAAGGCTCCTCCCAACAGAACTCATTGCTTGGTAATTTGTTGCTCAGTGTCAAGCTGCTCCAGAAGAGACCTAGCCGTTTATACAACTTTGTATTTTCAACTTATTGCTCACCCTGAGTTTCTGCCTACTCGAATCAACCTGCAGATGCTCTTTTGTGCCTGAAGTTTTGCTCCGTTTGTTCACTGAGAGATTTCTCAGTCTCTCTCCTGTATTGAGGTTGTTCCCTGCAGCGTGTGACGTCACTCCCGACATTCTCCCGCCGCGGTTCTCTGCCAGGCTCTCTGTGATACCGCTGGGACTTGTTGCTGTCTGGTAACTGTATTGCTCTGTGCTAATATCATCTCCATTATTACCGGTCTGTATATATTGCATTGTATGAACTGTGTGTATTGCTGCAACCTCATTACACTTACGCTTGCTATATATTATTTGTGAAACTTTCACTTGCTGGATATTCATATTCGCTTCAGATATCAAATATGCACTAAACCTCTTACTGCTACTTACCAAATTGCAAACAAATAACTGTGACAAAGATTATTACAACTACCATTATTCATTAACGGACTGCCTAAGCATATTTCAAACTTTACAACAATTAACCTCTATTCTGCTTGAAATGAACTGTTTGCTTTAACTTAAACTTTATCTGTTTCATCAGTTAAACACAGCTTATATTACTCTGATTGAACAACTCTGGAAATTACTAATGTTCATTATCAAAGTATGGTTTACAAAATGACCAGAGGTTGATTTATTTATTTAACAAAGTACTGTGTGAATTTCAGTGTGTTTGCTAAAGCCTGCTGCATAAACTATTTTCACTGCTAGACTGTTTGAATTAAGGCACCTGCACTAATTAACTCTTTCACAACTGCTGAAGTCACATTCCTATAAGACTTACTCTCTTTTCTGCTACAAGCAGTTATTGTTGCGTGAAGGTTCCGTTTTCACTCAGCTACCCTGCTGTAGTGACCCTCAGATCAATGAGCATTTCAGGGTTCCCTTAAGTTAAATCTGTGGGAATCCGAGGTAAGGTGTGAGACTGAGTGGTCCTGCATAAAGCAGTAAGCTGTAATTGTAGTGTTCTCTAAAACAACTAAACATATCCTAACATATTACCAAGCCTTAAAAAAGGAATACTACTAACAGCTAAAATCATGGATGTAAGTGAACTGTCCAGGAGAGTTGGATCTTTAGCTCAGAGTATGGATCACATGATTCAAGGCTTAAGGGATATACAACTAGAGAATCAGAGTATAAAAAAATGTATTAATGATCATCTTGCTAACAAAACTCCTAATGTTGAGTCAACTCCAGAACCCATTGTTAGTCCACCTGAAAAGTTCTCTGGGGACAGAGCTATGTTTAGGGATTTCAGGAATTCCTGCACTCTGCTTTTTACTTTGAAACCTAAGTCATACCCAACTGACAGGATTAGAGTTCTAACTGTAATTTCATTTCAGTCATACCCAACTGACAGGATTAGAGTTCTAACTGTAATTTCATTTCTCAGAGGTGAGGCCAGGTCTTGGGCCAATGCTTTTTATGAAAAAAATGATCCTATCCTAAATTCCCTAGAAGAATTTTTTTCTGCTATGTCTCTCTTATATGAAGATCACAATAGAAAAAATACTGCTGAAACTGCCATTAGGTCTCTAAGGCAGGGCAAAAGAATGGTAGAAGACTACATTACTGAATTCAAAAGATGGGCTCCTGACACCCTGTGGAATATTCCTGCTCTACGCAATCAGTTCCGTCTGGGACTCAATGAGGCAGTTAAGGATGAGTTGGCAAGGGGTGTGATTCCAGAGGACTTGGATGAATTGATGACTCTATTGGCATAGATTGTCGACTTAGGGAAAGGAAGTCAGAGAGATCTTATTCAGAGACTACCCCCAGAAGAACCCCCAATTATCATCACTCAACTCCTTCCACAGCATTCACTAGACCCATAGAAGAACCCATGGATGTTGCAGTTATTAGGGGACCCTTGAGACCTGAGGAGAAAGCTAGGCGTAAGCTACTAAACTTATGTCTATACTGTGCTGAAAAGAACCATGCAGTTAGGGACTGTCCCTCTCTGATTCGACAAAAGAAGGGTAAGACTTTAATATTCAATAACCATACAGTTAATTTGGTTGACAGCATAAAATCTCATCTATCTATTTATGTCTCCTTACAGTGGTCCCATCAGAAGATAAACGTTCAGGCCATAATTGACTCTGGGGCTTCTGGGAATTTTGCTGATAACACTTTTGTTGTTAATAATCACATCCCACTAATAAAGAAGAGTGTTGCATTAGCTATTCGTCTGGTTGACGGTTCATTCTTTAGCTCTGGTCCCATAACTCACCACACTATCCCACTCAAAGTGGTTACCCCTTCAGGACACACAGAGCTTATTTGTTTTGATGTTCTTCCATCTTCTGTTTATCCACTAATCCTTGGACTGAATTGGTTAATAAAGCATAATCCCACTATATCGTGGTCCACAGCATCAGTAGTTTTTGATTCAAACCACTGTAAACAATCCTGTTTTGGGGTACACACACTTTGTCATATCACTGAACATGTTACCAGAATGTTATAGTGAATTTGCTGATGTTTTTGACAAAAAGGAGGCTGAGTCTTTACCTCCACACAGAGACTATGACTGTCCTATTGATCTTATACCTGGAAGCTCCATACCATATGGACATATATATCCATTGTCACAGCCAGAATTAAATCATTTAAAAGAATATTTAGATGATAACCTGAAAAAAGGCTTTATTAGACCTTCCACCTCCTCTACAGCTGCAGCAATGTTCTTTGTAAAAAACAAGGATGGCAGTCTTAGACCCATCATCGATTATAGGCAGTTAAACAAATGCACAAAAAAGAACAGATACCCCCTGCCCCTCATACCTGAACTTATTGAACGTTTACAAGGTGCCACAGTTTTTACTAAACTTGACCTCAGAGGTGCTTACAATCTGATTAGGATGAGGGCAGGGGATGAATGGTTAACTGCATTTCGTACTAGATACGGTTTGTATGAATACACTGTAATGCCCTTTGGGTTGTGCAATGCCCCAGCGACTTTTCAATGTTTTATAAATGATGTCTTTCATGATTTGTTAGATATTTGTATTGTCGTATACTTGGATGACATCTTGGTTTACTCAAATTCTCTACAGGCTCACATTGTACATGTCAAACAAGTATTGACACGTTTAAGGGCACACCATCTATATGCAAAGCTTGAAAAGTGTATTTTTAATACAAACACCATATCATTCCTTGGTTATTGCATCTCACCAGCTGGAATTTCAATGGAGTCAAGCAAAGTAGAAGCTATCACTAATTGGCCTATTCCACGTAATAAAAAAGATGTTCAAAGATTCCTTGGCTTTGCAAACTTTTATAGAAAGTTCATTAAAGATTTTTCTCTTATTGTCAGACCTCTCACTACGCTAACACGTAAGCAAGTTAAGTTTGTTTGGAATCAAGATGCTGATCATTCCTTTAATACTCTAAAAACTAAATTTGTTTCAGCCCCTATTTTACAATTTCCAGATCCCACATGTCAATTTACGTTAGAAGTCGATGCTTCTGAGTTTGCTGTGGGGGCTGTTTTATCTCAAAGACGTTCTGAAAAAGAACCTTTGCATCCTGTCTCCTACTATTCTAGAACTATGAGTTCAGCAGAGATTAATTATGGAATCGGTGATAAGGAACTTCTTGCAATCAAATCAGCTTTGGAGTTTTGGCGACACCTCCTAGAGGGTGCAACATATCCAATCACCATCTATACTGATCACCGTAATTTAGAATATTTAAAATCAAACAAGACCCTTACTGCTCGCCAGGTTCGATGTAGTTTGTTCTTCTCTCGTTTTGATTACGTCATTACTTATAGACCAGGATCCAAAAATATGAAAGCTGATGCTCTTTCTAGAAAAGACCCTCGTCCTACTGATGTGGTTTCTCCTTCATCTATCATACCTCCGGATAGAATTATTTGTTTAACAACTGAGTTTAAAACCATCTTACAAGAACATTTGAAGGATGATTCATCTTTGGGTCATTTGGATGTACTAAAACATTCAGACAACTTATACTACCATGGCACTCTATTATATATACCTCCTTCTCTCAGGAATGAGATTCTTACCTCTGCTCACGACTCTATATTGGCTGGTCATCCTGGAGTTCATAGAACTGCTCATTTGATTAAAAGGAATTACTGGTGGCCAAAGATGAATGATACTATTAAACAGTATATTGATTCCTGTATGGTATGTACAACTAAGAAACATCAGCATAAGACTCCCTATGGTTACCTTCTCTCTTTACCAGTACCAGACAGACCTTGGGCAGCGATTGCTATGGATTTTATTGTTGATCTACCTTCATCAGCTAATTATAACACCATATTAGTAGTAGTGGACTTATTCTCTAAAATGGCACATTTCCTACCACATAGAGGATTGCCTACATCTTCAGAAACTGCTTCACTTTTTTTGAATCACATTGTAAAACTACATGGTCTACCTGAAACAATTACCACAGATAGAGGTACGCAATTCACTTCAAGGTTTTGGAATCAACTGTGCTCCTCTCTTAACATTACTAAACGTTTGAGTACCACTTATCATCCACAAACGAATGGTCAAACAGAAAGAACAAATCAAACATTAGAGCAGTACCTTCGTTGCTACTGCACTCAACAACAAGATAACTGGCATTCTCTACTTGCTACTGCAGAATTTGCCCATAATAATGCCGTAAATTCATCAACTAAAATGACACCATTTTACATCAACTACGGATTTCATCCCTCATACTACCCAAATCGGATCAACAATTCCGACATGCCTATAGTTAATGATCTTGTTAACACCATTGCCACCAATTTCACAACATTGAAACAAGTTTTACTAGAAGCTCAGGCTGTTCAGAAACACCATTACGATCTATGTAGATCCAAGCCCCCAGCTTACAAGATTGGTGACAAAGTCTGGTTAAGCACTAAACATTTACGGTTACAAGTTCCATCTAAAAAACTCGCTTCTCTATATTTAGGGCCTTATCCAATACAAAAGGTCATCAATGTTAATGCTGTAACACTTAAACTACCAGACTCTCTAAAGACACATCCCACATTCCACGTTTCTCTTTTGAAACCGTACAGTACAATCAGAGACACGACTCAAAATGACACGGTGGATCCTTCAGTCATTGATGGCATGGAATATGAGATTGAGTCTATCCTAGACTCTCGTTACCATCGTAATCAACTTCAATATCTTGTCAGTTGGAAAGGGTTTGGTCCTGAGGAGGACTCTTGGGAGCCTTCCAATAATGTCTCTGCACCACGTCTTGTCTCCTTGTTTCATCGTAGAAATCCTGATCGTCCTGGTCCTTGATCCGCGGAGCGGCTCCTTGGGGGGGGTGTCCTGTCAGGGATTTATCTCTTCTCACACTGTGCCTTTAAGAATGTGAACTCACTACCCCTATTTAAGGCTCCTCCCAACAGAACTCATTGCTTGGTAATTTGTTGCTCAGTGTCAAGCTGCTCCAGAAGAGACCTAGCCGTTTATACAACTTTGTATTTTCAACTTATTGCTCACCCTGAGTTTCTGCCTACTCGAATCAACCTGCAGATGCTCTTTTGTGCCTGAAGTTTTGCTCCGTTTGTTCACTGAGAGATTTCTCAGTCTCTCTCCTGTATTGAGGTTGTTCCCTGCAGCGTGTGACGTCACGCCCGACATTCTCCAGCCGCGGTTCTCTGCCAGGCTCTCTGTGATACCGCTGGGACTTGTTGCGGTCTGGTAACTGTATTGCTCTGTGCTAATATCATCTCCATTATTACCGGTCTGTATATATTGCATTGTATGAACTGTGTGTATTGCTGCAACCTCATTACACTTACGCTTGCTATATATTATTTGTGAAACTTTCACTTGCTGGATATTCATATTCGCTTCAGATATCAAATATGCACTAAACCTCTTACTGCTACTTACCAAATTGCAAACAAATAACTGTGACAAAGATTATTACAACTACCATTATTCATTAACGGACTGCCTAAGCATATTTCAAACTTTACAACAATTAACCTCTATTCTGCTTGAAATGAACTGTTTGCTTTAACTTAAACTTTATCTGTTTCATCAGTTAAACACAGCTTATATTACTCTGATTGAACAACTCTGGAAATTACTAATATTCATTATCAAAGTATGGTTTACAAAATGACCAGAGGTTGATTTATTTATTTAACAAAGTACTGTGTGAATTTCAGTGTGTTTGCTAAAGCCTGCTGCATAAACTATTTTCACTGCTAGACTGTTTGAATTAAGGCACCTGCACTAATTAACTCTTTCACAACTGCTGAAGTCACATTCCTATAAGACTTACTCTCTTTTCTGCTACAAGCAGTTATTGTTGCGTGAAGGTTCCGTTTTCACTCAGCTACCCTGCTGTAGTGATCCTCAGATCAATGAGCATATCAGGGTTCCCTTAAGTTAAATCTGTGGGAATCCGAGGTAAGGTGTGAGACTGAGTGGTCCTGCATAAAGCAGTAAGCTGTAATTGTAATGTTCTCTAAAACAACTAAACATATCCTAACAGTGGTACTCTTAGTTTTGGATACTGTAAGTGACATAAGTTGGGCTATATGTGTTATATTAATAACAGACAAATGTGGCAGTTGATATGTAGGAGCAGGAGGTAGTCCTCTAGTGGGGATCCGACAGTGTGTCTTCATAAATAGATTACTAATCTCAATATAGAGGGAACCTCCAAGTAACTGTAACATTAAGTTTCTCATGTATAATACAGCTGCTCCGGTGGCCATAACTTCCTCTTATAAGTCCTGCTCATCCCATTTGCATGCAGGCAAACCCCCCATTGTCAGATGAGGGCAGCCAGCCCGGTGAACCCAGGAAGAACTATGGCACCAAGTCCAGGGCATCTGCCCACCATGGAAGTGTCCCCAGCCGGGCTGCCGCAACATGTCCGCATGGCCTCCCGCAGAGGGGCGCGCGGATAACAGTACACGAACACTGTCCTGTCCCACAGGGCCTGTGTCCGCCCTCAAGAGGCCACACCGAGTTGCTCCCCTTATGATTATGCCGCTCTTGGTGACAGAGGGTGGGTGGGACTCCTGCTTGATGTCTGCACTCACCGGCGTCTGCAACAGAAGACCCCGCTGTGGATCTGCAGACACTGTGTCCTGCTGCGACTCCGGTGCTGCCTCCTGCTCCTCAGCAGCGGTGATGTGGCGCGAACGTGTCTCTTGGATTTTTTCAGTGAGAGCATCAAGTCTCTCACACATTCTCTGGCCATATTCCTCCAATAGCTCTCTGATATCGGAATACAGCACATGGGTCTCCATAATGGGTAGCAGTGTATCCTCAACCAAAATGGCGCCTCAGTACGTGACAGGGAGCTCTGTTTCAGATTTTTCAGCCCAGCAGTAAATATACAGCCATCAGTTTTCTGATCACATATCCCAGGCTTCTTTCCGTGTCGCCATCCTCCAACACAAGCTAAATAGTTTAGTTTTATCAAGGGTAAAGCTTAGTTTTTAAAGTTGGGGTCGGGAGCTCTTAAACAGTGCGTCTTCCAGCCCTGGCGGTTAGCCCGCCCCTTCATATAGTATTTTTGTTCAACCCCTTGAATTAAAGATAAAAGCCTGCACTTAAATTGCATCTCGGTTGTTTCATTTCAAATACATTGAGGTGGCATAAAAAGCCAGAATTATAAAATTGTGTCTGTGTCCAATTATTTACAGACCTAACTGTATATACATGATTATATATAGGTATAGATATACACACACACATATATATATATATATATATATATATATATATACATACATTTAAATATACTTAGAACATATTCTGCTATGTGCAGAAAATTGGAATGTGAAAGATTTACAGTAAATACAAAGTATAAGACTATTAAAAATGAATATTGCATAAATATTGTTTTTCATGTTTTCAGCTACTTAATTGCAAAGGGCTCTAATGCGTGTATATATATATATGTGTGTGTGTATATATATATACAGTATCTCACTAAAGTGAGTACACCCCTCACATTTTTGTAAATATTTTATTATATATTTTCATGTAACAACACTGAACAAATTACATTTTGCTACAATGTAAAGTAGTGAGTGTACAGCCTGTATAACAGTGTAAATTTGCTGTCCCTTTAAAATAACTCAACACACAACCATTAATGTCTAAACCTTTGGCAACAAAAGTGAGTACACCCCTAAGTGAAAATGTCCAAATTGGGCCTAATTAGCCATTTTCCCTCCCCGGTGTCATGTGACTCGTTAGTGTTACAATGTCTCAAGTGTGAATGGGGAGCAGGTGTGTTATTGCTCTCACGCTCTCATGTTGGTCACTGGAAGTTCAACATGCCACCTCATGGCAAATAACTCTTGAGGATCTGAAAAAAAGAATTTTTGCTCTAGATAAAGATGGGCTAGGCTATAAGAAGATTGCCAAGACCCTGAAACTGAGCTGCAGCACGGTGGGCAAGACCATACAGCGATTTTACACGACAGGTTCCACTTAGAACAAGCTTCGCCATGGTCGGCCAAAGAAGTTGAGTGCACCTGCTTAGCGTCATATCCAGATGTTGTCTTTGGGAAATATACGTATGAGTGCTGCCAACATTGCTGCAGAGGTTGAAGGGGTGGGGGGGTCAACCTGTCAGTGCTCAGACCATACGCCGCACACTGCATCAAATTGGTCTGCATGGCTGTCGTCCCAGAAGGAAGCCTCTTCTAAAGATGATGCACAAGAAAGTTTGCTGAAGACAAGCAGGCTAAGGACATGGATTACTGGAACCATTTCCTGTGGTCCGATGAGACCAATATAAACGTATTTGGTTCAGATGGTGTCAAGCATGTGTGGCGGCAACCAGGGGAGGAGTACAAAGACAAGTGTGTCTTGCCTACAGTCAAGCATGGTGGTGGGAGTGTCATGGTCTGGGCCTACATGACGGCTGCCGGCACTGGGGAGCTACAGTTCATTGAGGGAACCATGAATGCCAACATGTACTGTGACATACTGAATCAGAGAATGATCCCCTCCCTTCGGAGACTGGGCAGCGGGGCAGAATTCCAACATGATAAACTACAGCTAAAGAAGCTGAGGGTAAAGGTGATGGACTGGTCAAGCATGTCTTCAGACCTAAACCCTATTGAGCATGTGTGGGGCATCCTCAAATGGAAGGTGGGGGAGCGCAAGGTTTCTAACATCCACCAGCTCTGTGATGTTGTCATGGAGAAGTGGCAACCTGAGAAGCTCTTGTGAACTCCATGCCCAAGAGGGTTAAGGCAGTGCTGGAAAATAATAGTGGCCACACAAAATATTGACATTTTGGGCCATATTTGGACATTTTCACTTAGGGGTTTACTCACTTTTGTTGCCAAAGGTTTAGACATTAATGGCTGTGTGTTGAGTTATTTTGAGGGGATAGCAAATTTACACTGTTATACAGGATGTACACTCACTACTTTACATTGTAGCAAAGTGTAATTTCTTCAGTGTTGTCACATGAAAAGATATAATAAAATATTTACAAAAATGTGAGGGGTGTACTTACTTTTGTGAGATTCTGTATGTCTGTAAATACATATATACACATATATATACTGTGTGTGTGTGTGTATATATATATATATATATATATATATATATACACACACACATAGATCTTTATGTACTATATGTCTATGTTAAAGTCCTTTGACTACCATTTTTTCTAATTCATGGGGATCTCATATATTTGTGCACTTTTAACTTTTTTTGTGCAATATGTTTTTGAATAAATTTGGTTAGATGGTGTTATTTTGAGTGTAACTGTACTTTGTAATGTATTTTTGATGTGTTTTGTTAAGTTAACCACGGCTCGGAGATTGCGGTAATGTTTCTAGTGTAAATCGCTAGGAACAACTTTCCTATGTACTACTGTTATCTAATTCGCTATGTTCTCTTGGAATCCTTTGTTGAAAACATTCCTAGGTAGACTCAGGAGCAGCAATGCACTACTGGGAGCTAGCTGCTGATTGGTGGCTGCATGCCCAATGTGTTCAGCTATATGCAAAAAATAGGAGGGGGCGCCCTATCAGGGGATATAACAGATATCCTGTCAAGGTTATATTAAATAGCCAATTGGTATACAAGCCTCAATAGAGAAAAATAATATAACTATACTAGTCAAAGACTAAATATTCTATATATTAGTAACACAATATATACCTCCTAAGAGAAAGACAAGATGTGGTAATATATAAAACACACAATGGTGATAGGTAGCACAATGCCTATGTACCTCCTAAGAGTAAGAGAAACAAGATAAAAATATACAACCAGAATACAATATTAAACAGATTCAGTCAGTTCAGTCTCTGATGTAGAGTTCACAATGTAGTGTGAACTATTAAGTCCAATACACTGTGTGGCAAGCTCGTGGAGGACAATCAGTCCTAAATTGGTAGTAATATAATCTCTAGTAGTGGTGATGGAAAGTCACTGAGATGAAAACAGGCAGCTATCTGTGGAGATCCAGGCCGGGATCCAAAGCAGCAATCTACAAAGACAGCTAGCTCCCAGTAGTGCATTGCTGCTCCTTCAATAAAGGATACCAAGAGAATGAATTTGATAATAGAAGTTGTATAAAATTGTGTGTCCCATCTGAATCATAACAGAAACATTTGGGGTTTATGTCCATTAAAGGTCTATTTCTCAACTTTGTTTATTCTGTAACATTTTTGCTCTGAAGAAGAGGCTTGTTATTTCTGAAGACAGATTCACAGTTTTTAATCATTAATAAATATCCTTATTAATAAATAATTAATAACCTTTGGAATATTTTGTATCTTAAAGGGGCAGTAAACCTAAACAATAATGTTATATAATTCTGCACATAGTGCAGAACTATATAACATTAATTTAGTGCCAACTCTATACTTCAAAGTATTTAAAAGATTTTTAATGCTTAAGTAGAAATTTGTAGAACGCCGCTCCTGGCTCTACTGAGCGGGTCTGGTCTTTTCAGAAGTGCATCACGGCACGCTGTTTAGTTACAGCCGGCCCGATTGCGCTATTATACTCACTGTAGCTCGCTCCCGCCCTGGTCTAGTAGCGGGAGTGAGCTACATTGAGTTTAATGATGCGTTCGGGCCGGCTGTGACTAGACAGCGTACTGCGATGCGCTTCTAAAAAGACCAGACCCGCTCAGTAGAGCCAGGAGCGGCGTTCTACAAATTTCTACTTTGGCATTAAAAATCTTTCAAGTACTTGGAAGTATAAAGTTGGCACTAAATTAATGTTATATAATTCTGCAGAGGAGGTAGGACTTAGTAAATGTTTTTTATTTCTTTGTGCAATTTCAGATTGTAACTTCAGTGTGGTAGTAGTTGTATGGTGGGGCCAGGTGTCCATAAAATCACATTTTCCTCCTCAATATACAAATGGTAGGTGCCCTTTTGGCAGATATGAGTTTTTTTTAAAATTAATATATATATGTTAATTACATTCCAGTTTACTGCCCCTTTATGCAAGGACTTTCCAGATGCAAGGAGGCATTTTTTCTAAGATTTTTACATCTACATAAAATGTTATACTCTCAGACTAAGATTGCTCAGTGTTTGAAATGAGACAGGTTAACTTAACACTGTTCAGTTTACACTACAGCTGACTTAATTTTGAAATACATACAAACAAGCCTAAATCCTGCATTTAACCAGATCTAATGGTATGAGTAAAACAGCTTATGGTTCCACCAAGACTAAATCGATTACAGCATTTTCAAAATCCATAAGTACAGCTGACAGATGGGAACATTTGAAGTGGTGCTCTTGGTTGGGGAAAAAAACAAACATATGTCAACCTTTCAAAAGTACTTTTCTTCATCTAGCCATCTACCCAGATCATTAATGTACAATTTTGAATTCACAGAATTATTTTTTTTCATGCATGTCACACACTGTTGATTTAGGGGATGCAATGAGCATAAATTTTACCTCCTGTGAGTGTTTCTGTGTTTATGTATTTTTGCTTTTGTGTCTCTATGAGTATGTATGTATTTTTATTCTGTGGGTCTCTCTTTGAGGGTGGGTGTGTATGTCTTTGTGCATTTTCTGTGGATGTATGTGAGGGTGTATGCTTATGTCTTAGTGCTTTTTCTATGGGTGTCTCTGAGAGTGGGTGTGTGTATGTCTGTGGGTGTCTCTGTGAGGGTGTGTGTATGTCTGTACATTTTCTGTGGGTGTCTCTTTGAGAGTGTGTGTGTCTTTGTGTGTTTTCTGTGGATGTCTCAGTGAGGGTGTGTGTGTAAGTATGTCTGTGTGTTTTATGTGGTTGTCACTCTGTGTGTGTATGTCTGTGTGTTTTCTGTGGGTGTCTCTGTGTGTGGATGTCTTTGTGTGTTTTCTGAGGCTGTCTCTATCGGTGTTTCCTTGGGTGTATGTGTAAGTTTGAGTTTGTGTGTGTGTGTCCATTGTCTGTTCCTTTTTAGGACATTTTGACCTTACTACTGATTATTCACATCTTTCTACAGACTTTGAGACTAATGATACCTTTCCAGAGGTCACCAATCCATAATTTAACCTTTAAATTATTGTTTAGGCAGTTCAGGCCCCTTCCTTTCAGCCACTGCATGCTGTTGTCATCATTTAGTTGGCATCTTCCTTGACAAAAAGATAATCAGAACTCCATATTTTGTTTTGTAAATCTCATTTTCTCTTGCAAGATGTATCAAGTCCACAGATTCATCCATACTTGTGGGATATTCTCCTTCCTAACAGGAAGTGGCAAAGAGAGCACCCACAGCAGAGCTGTCTATATAGCTCCTCCCTTAGCTCTGCCTCCCCCCCCCAGTCATTCTCTTTGCCTGCTTAACTGCTAGGACAGGCCAAGAAGCCTGCAGCTGCCTCAAAGACAGCATGAAGGGGTAGCCCCCGATCTGGGACCGGATCTAGTAGTGGGCAGACTCTCTCTTCGCTCAGGCTTGGGCAACAGATGTTCATGATTCCTGGGCTTTAGAAATTGTGTCCCAGGGATATCTTCTAAACTTCAAATATCCCCCCCAAGGGTGAGATTTCACATTTCTCAATTGTCTGCAAACCAGACAAAGAGAGAGGCGTTCTTATACTGTCTAGAAGACCTACATACCATGGGAGTGATCCGCCCAATTCCAAAGGCGGAACAAGGGCTAGGGTTTTACTCAAACCTGTTTGTGGTTCCCAAAAAAAGAGGGAACTTTCAGACCAATCTTGGATCTCAAAATTCTAAACAAGTTCCTCAGAGTACTATCATTCAAGATGGAGACTATTCGGACTATTCTACTTCTGATCCAGGAGGGTCAATATATGACTACCTTGGACTTAAAGGATGCGTATTTACACATCCCTATTCAAAGAGATCATCATCAGTTCCTCAGATTTGCCTTTCTGGACAGGCATTACCAGTTTGTGGCCCTTCCCTTCGGGTTGGCTACGGCTCCCAGAATTTTCACAAAGGTGCTAGGGTCCCTGTTGGCGGTTCTAAGACCGCGGGGCATAGCAGTGGCGCCTTATCTAGACGACATCTTAATTCAGGCATGGACTTTCCAACTAACCAAGTCTCACACGGACATCGTGTTGGCTTTTCTGAGATCTCACGGGTGGAAGGTGAACATACAAAAGAGTTCTCTCTTCCCTCTCACAAGAGTTTCCTTCCTAGGGACTCTGATAGCCTCGGAGGAAATGACAAAATATTTCTGACGGAGGTCAGAAAATCAAAACTCTTAAACACTTGCCGAGCTCTTCATTCCATTCCTAGGCCATCAGTGGCTCAGTGTATGGAGGTAATCGGACTCATGGTAGCGGCAATGAACATAGTTCCTTTTGCCCGCCTACACCTCAGACCACTACAACTATGCATGCTCAAACAGTGGAATGGGGATTATGCAGATTTATCTCCTCAAATACATCTGGCTCAGGAGACCAGAGATTCTCTTCTCTGGTGGTTGTCTCAGGACCACCTGTCTCAGGGAATGTGTTTCTGCAGGCCAGAGTGGCTCATAGTAACGACAGATGCCAGCCTGCTGGGCTGGGGTGCAGTCTGGAACTCACTGAAAGCACAGGGCTTATGGTCTCGGGAGGAAACTCTCCTCCCAATAAACATTCTAGAACTGATAGCGATATTCAATGCGCTTCAGGCGTGGCCTCAGCTAGCTGCAGCCAAATTCATCATATTTCAGTCGGACAACATCACGACTGTAGCTTATATCAATCATCAAGGAGGAACACGGAGTTCTCTAGCGATGATGAAGGTAACCAAATAATCCGATGGGCAGAGAATCACTCTTGCCATCTTTCAGCAATCCATATCCCAGGGGTAGAGAACTGGGAGGCGGATTTCCTAAGTCGCCAGACTTTTCATCCGGGGGAGTGGGAGCTCCATCCGGAAGTATTTGCCCAGCTGACTCAGCTATGGGGCACACCAGAATTGGATCTGATGGCGTCCCGTCAGAACGCCAAACTTCTTTGTTACGGGTCCAGATCCCGGGATCCCCAGGCAGTACTGATAGATGCTCTAGCAGTGCCCTGGTCCTTCAACCTGGCCTATGTATTTCCACCTTTTCCTCTCCTTCCACGTCTGGTTGCTAGAATCAAGCAGGAGAGAGCTTTGGTGATTTTGATAGCACCTGCGTGGCCACACAGGACTTGGTATGCAGACCTGGTGGACATGTCAACGTGGACTTCTAATCCAAGGTCCATTCAAGCATCCAAATCTAATTTCTCTGCGTCTGGTTGCTTGGAGATTGAACTTTGATTTTATCAAAGTGTGGTTTCTCTGAGTCGGTCATTGATACCCTGATTCAAGCTAGAAAGCCTGTCACCAGGAAAATTTATCATAAGATATGGCGAAAATATCTTTCTTGGTGTGAATCAAAGGGTTACTCATGGAGTAAGATTAGAATTCCTAGGATATTGTCTTTTCTCCAAGAAGGATTGGAGAAGGGATTATCAGCTAGTTCCTTAAAAGGACAGATATCTGCTTTGTCTATTCTTTTACACAAGCGTCTGGCAGATGTCCCAGACGTTCAGGCGTTTAGTTAGGCTTTAGTCAGAATCAAGCCTGTATTTAAACCCGTTGCTCCGCCATGGAGCCTAAACTTAGTTCTTAAAGTTCTTCAAGGGGTTCAGTTTGAACCTATACATTCCATAGCTCCAAATCTAATTTCTCTGCGTCTGGTTGCTTGGAGATTGAACGCCTGATTTTATCAAAGTGTGGTTTCTCTGAGTCGGTCATTGATACCCTGATTCAGGCTAGAAAGCCTGTCACCAGGAAAATTTATCATAAGATATGGCGAAAATATCTTTCTTGGTGTGAATCAAAGGGTTACTCATGGAGTAAGATTAGAATTCCTAGGATATTGTCTTTTCTCCAAGAAGGATTGGAGAAGGGATTATCAGCTAGTTCCTTAAAAGGACAGATATCTGCTTTGTCTATTCTTTTACACAAGCGTCTGGCAGATGTCCCAGACGTTCAGGCGTTTAGTCAGGCTTTAGTCAGAATCAAGCCTGTATTTAAACCCGTTGCTCCGCCATGGAGCCTAAACTTAGTTCTTAAAGTTCTTCAAGGGGTTCCGTTTGAACCTATACATTCCATAGATATTAAGCTTCTATCTTGGAAAGTTCTGTTTTTAGTAGCTATCTCTTCGGCTCAAAGAGTTTCTGAGTTATCTGTTTTACAGTGTGACTCACCTTATCTTGTTTTCCATGCAGATAAGGTAGTTTTGCGTACCAAACCTGGATTCCTTCCTAAGGTTGTTTCTAATAGGAATATCAATCAGGAGATTGTTGCTCCTTCGCTGTGTCCTAATCCTTCTTCAAAGAAGGAACGTCTGTTGCACAATCTTGATGTGGTTCGTGCTTTAAAGTTCTACTTACAAGCAACTAAAGATTTCCGTCAAACATCTTCATTGTTTGTGGTTTATTCTAGTAAGCGGAGAGGTGAAAAGGCTACGGCTACCTCTCTTTCTTTTTGGCTGAAAAGCATCATCCGTTTAGCTTATGAGACTGCTGGCCAGCAGCCTCCTGAAAGGATTATTGCTCATTCTACTACTACATACTACATACTAGAGCAGTGGCTTCCACATAGGCTTTTAAAAATGAGGCTTCTGTTGAACAGATTTGTAAGGCGGCGACTTGGTCTTCGCTTCATACTTTTTACAAATTTTACAAATTCGATACTTATGCTTCTTTGGAGGCTATTTTTGGGAGAAAGGTTCTACAAGCAGTGGTGCCTTCCGTTTAAGGTACCTGTCTTGTCCCTCCCTTCATCCGTGTCCTAAAGCTTTGGTATTGGTATCCCACAAGTATGGATGAATCCGTGGACTCGATACATCTTGCAAGAGAAGACAGAATTTATGCTTACCTGATAAATTTCTTTCTCTTGCGATGTATCGAGTCCACGGCTCACCCTGTCTGTTTAAGACAGGTAGTATATTTTTATTTAAAAAACTTCAGTCACCTCTGCACCCTATAGTTTCTCCTTTTTCTTCCTAGCCTTCGGTCGAATGACTGGGGGGGGGGGCGGAGCTAAGGGAGGAGCTATATAGACAGCTCTGCTGTGGGTGCTCTCTTTGCCACTTCCTGTTAGGAAGGAGAATATCCCACAAGTATGGATGAATCCGTGGACTCGATACATCGCAAGAGAAAGAAATTTATCAGGTAAGCATAAATTCTGTTTTTTGACAAAACTGTAGTCTACCTCATTACTTGTCAGGTCAATGTAAACAAGTGCTGAGTGTCTGTGTGGGTGTCTGTGTCTAAGTGTGTTTGTGTGTTTCTTTGCGTGTCTGCTAGAGTGTCTATATGTGAATCCTTATGTGTGAGTGTGTGTTTCAGTGTATGAGTGTGTCTGTGTGTTTCTGTGTTTGTGTTACTACCTTTACAACATTTCCAAGTTTGACTACACTTAAGAATAAAGTGCATATACGTTTTAGTCACTTGGTCAAAAATTGCACATGTCAAAGGGGGGGGGGGCGGGGTTTGATCAATGGTTAAGTCAGGGGCCCCAAAATTTTTAGTTGTGGCCCTGATCCCCATACTCACATTGCACCCCTGACAATGCTCTGTCATCCTTGGTCCAACATCACACCTCTGACCCTGTCACTAATCTGTCATCTTTTACCCACATCACACCTCTGACTAGGGTTGTCACCTCGGCCATGTTTTTCTGGACACTTATGAGCTACACATGCTGCAGGGTGTGCAGGGAGGAACATGAATAGTGCTGTCCAGGGTCCCTATTTGTGTGCTGCCCAGGTACACATTGCATGTTGCCCCCTGTACACCCTGTAGCATGTATAACTCATAAGTGTCCAGGAAAACAAGGCCAAGTGGCAACTTTACCTCTGACCCTGCAACTGCTCTGTTATACCTATAACCACATCACACCCCTGACCCTGCAACTGCTCTGTCATTCTTGTAACCACATCACACCCCTGACCCTGCAACTGTTCTGTTATACCTATAACCACATCTCTGACCCTGCAACTGCTCTGTCATCCCCATACCAACATCACACCCCAGACCCTGCAACTGTTCTGCTATACCTATAACCACATTACACCCCTGATCCTACAAGTGTTCTAACAATTATATAGATCTCAGTGGTACCACAAATTATATAACGATGGAACTCACCATTTTTTAATATTTAAAGGCCTTTGATTTCATATATTACATGGCTAAATGTGCTGTGTATCTAATTAAACATATTTAATTAAACTTGGTGAAAGTTACAGAAAAAGGATAGCTTTTAAATCAGTGTTTCTCAACCCCAGTCCTCAGGGCCCTTAACAGGCCAGATATGCATTATATTTTAACTAGGTTATAAGCGTGCCCAGAGGGCAGTCTATTTATTTTTTAAGCTACAGATGTAGCAACACCCTATTTTGTAAGTTTGCTTTTATATAAATATTTAACTTACAGGTGTAGCAATACTGTATTTTTATGGACTGCTGTCCTAAATATATAAAAATATTTTAAATATATAATAAACTACAGGTATAGTAACACCCTATTTTATCACACTTATTTTAAATATATACGCTACAGTTGTAGTGGCACCCTATGAGGGACCCTTTCCAGACTTGTCTTTTCCAGATTTGGTGTTACCCTTGTTGGGGGTGGTTCCCAAAAAGGAGATGGGTAAGTTTAGATTTATAAAGCACTTATCCTATCCTGTAGGAAATTCGGTGAACGATGTTATCCCTCCGGAATTGAGTTCAGTGCATTACCAGTCATTTGATGATGCGTTGAACATAGTGCGGGGAGTTGGGCCTGGTGCTTTAATGGTGAAATTGGACATTGAGTCCGCATTTCACTTACTCCCTATTCACCGGTCTTCCTTCAGGTTGATGGGGTGCTGGTTTGAGGATGTAATGAGCTGAATGTGGTTGTGGATCTCAACTGCGGAAAATATATGATTGTATGCCTTACTTTAAGATACAATGAGGAAGTTACAATGTATCTGTCTGTATGGCAGCTGAAAGTTACTATTTGATTTAAATTCCTGATCAGTATTTCTGAATCAGGTTGCACAGCAGTTGTTAACCAAACGCACCGTGGATGGGATACACTTTTCCTGATAGTCACTGAGTACACAGAAGGAGCGTTAAGTCAGTACAGATGCAGCAGGCTGTTAATCAATTGAAGTGTGATACACACTGATAGCTGTGCTGTTTGTGAGAGCTGACAGGCAGATGGGTGGAGCAGGTATTAAGTGCTGTGCTGTAGCGTTACTCACAAAAGTTCAGTCTGAAGTTTATCACGCTACTCCTGAAGCGTGTGAAGAGGAATATGAGGAGGTATCCTGTGAGTGTGGTCCAATGTAAGTTAAGCGTCTGTACAAAGTTATAAAGTTCACAACTTATATCGGATGAGACTGCAGTTGCGGTTTGGAAAACACTTGATCTGCCAGAGGCAATTAAGCAGGAATATAATGCAGCAGCGGTGTTTGTTAATCCAAATTAGAAATGTTCAGACTTAGCCTTTAAGTCTCTTTCAGTTGCTCTAGTAGGCTCCGTATTAGAAAAGGTTTAAATACCTTCAGATAGTTAGACTTGAACAGAGAGAGGAAAATCCCTGCAGCAGGTCTGTGAAGCTGTATGCTAAACTGGAAACAATACTGAAGCAGGGAGGGAGGCGTGTCCAGGCTTTAAATAACCTTGCTAGGTGTGAGCACAGGTAAAAATTAAAGGGACAGAAAGGAATAAGGAAATCCATGACATACGGGGGGTAGGTGCCCCGCAGCTACGAATCTAGGTCGTTCTGGATTCCTCCTGTGAAATAGGGATACCAATTTGGGAGCATGAACATTCGAGGAAGGTTGCCAAGAGTCATTCTCCTCAGAGAATCCCTTCCAACGGATTAGGTATTGAAGAGATCCACGGTAAATACGAGTCCAGGATGGCATCAACTTCGTATTCCGTGTCCGAATCCTGTAAGATCATAGGAGGAACCTGGCTGGCCACCTGTCTGGTTTCACAATGAGGTTTTAACAAAGAGACGTGGAAGGTGGGATGAAGTCGAAAAGTAGAAGGCAGATCCAAGGTAACAGCATTTTGGTTCACAATCTTTGTGATAGGATAAGGACCAATGAAGACAGCACTAAGTTTCTTGCTGGGGGTTTTCAGTTTTATATTCTTGGTCGACAGCCAAACCAGATCACCTATTTTATAGGAAGGTGGTTGACGTCTTCAGAGGTTATAGTAACGTCTCTGATGAGCCTGAGCATCAGCTATATGCCTCTTGAGTTCTTTGAAAAGATCCTGTAGATCCTTAGTGATGTCATCAACCTTGGGACAGTTTGAATCTGTCCGAGGGTGAAGTTGGAAACAAGGGTGAAAAGCATAATTCGCAAAAAATGGTGTCTTGGAAGTAGTGGAACTTGTAGAATTGTTGTATGCATATTCAGCCATAGCAAGGGTATTAGCCCACTGGTCTTGATGGTTGGAACAATAAGAACGAATATACTGTTCGAGCCATTGATTTATTCTCTCTGTTTGGCCATTTGATTGGGGGTGAAATGAGGAGGAGAATCGGAGTTCTACTTGCATAGTGTCACATAATTTTTTCCAAAAACGAGAGGTGAATTGACTACCTCTATCAGTTACAATGGAATCAGGGAGGCCGTGTAATTTGACGATGTTATTCAAGAAAAGAACTGCAAGTTCTGATGAAGTTGGGAGCTTATGATATGGGAGGAAATGGGCCATCTTGGTAAGATGATCAACAACAACAAGTATGGTGTTGTAACCAAGTGACAATAGAAGTTCAACGATGAAATCCATTCCTATGGTTTGCCACGGTCGGTCTGGTATCTGTAATGGTAAGAGTAATCCGAAAGGAGGTCTTTTATCAGTCTTGGAAACTGTACATATGTGGCAAGATTGAACATATCTTTGCACAGAAGTTCTAATAGCAGGCCACCAGTACGTACGTGAAAGAAGATCATAGGTTTTGTGGATTCCAAGATGTCCTGCCATCGGTGAGTCATGATGTTCTTTCAACAAATTGTCTCGAAGGGAAGGTGGTACATAAAGACGTCCTTGGTGGTAATAGAGACCATCTTGTCCCAGTGTGAGTTTAAGCTTAGGAATGGAAGTATCCTTCTGTTGTAGGAGTTTAAGGACTTCAGGATAAGTAGGAGATAGAGTAATGAAATGCTCAGCTGGAATGACTGTACCAGGAGTATCGGATTGATGAGGATTGGTATCTTTTCTGGACAAGGCATCCGCTTTCCCGTTCTTACTCCCTGGTCTGTAGGTTATATGGAAATCAAACCTTGATAGGAATAAACTCCATCTTAGCTGTCTGGAGGATAAGGTACGGTTAGTCAGAAGGTATTCCAGATTTTTGTGGTCCGTATATATTAGTATCGGAAATTTACTTCCCTCTAGGAGATGTCTCCAGTGTTCTAATGAGACCTTGATCACTAACAACTCCTTTTCGCCTACAGGGTAGTTATATTCGGCTGGTGTCATTACTCGTGAAAAGAAGGCAACAGGGTGGAGTGGATCTTCTGGAGTTTTACGTTGAGACAAAATGGACCCTAGAGCGTAGTTGGAGGCGTCAACTTCAAGTACATAATGGGCATCAGGGTCTGGAAACGTAAGAATCGGTGCTTTAGTGAAAACATCCTTAAGGTGTTCGAAAATAGCCTGTGTTTGAGGTGTCCAGTGGAAGGTAGTATTAACGCTTGTAAGAGAAGTTAGAGGCTTAGTAAGAGAGGAATAATTCTTGATGAATTTCCTATAATAATTGGAAAAACCGAGGAATTTTTGCAGGTCCTTTTTAGAGGAAGGTATGGGCCAGTTTTTAATAGTTTGCACCTTTGAATCATCCATCTGAATTCCTGTGGGAGTGATAGTATAACCCAGGAAAGTAATAACAGAGGTATGGAAGATGCACTTTTCCAATTTGGCAAAAAGTCGGTGTTGTCTAAGGCGAGAGAGCACCCAACGGACGTGTTGTACATGTTCAATGATGTTGGTAGAGTATATCAGAATGTCGTCCAAATATACAACTACACAGATGTCAAGGAGATCACGGAATATATCGTTTATTAGATATTGGAACGTTGCCGGGGCATTACAGAGCCCGAAAGGCATCACCTTATACTCGTAGAGCCCATATCTTGTTCTGAAGGCGGTGAGCCACTCGTCTCCTTTTCTGATCCTGACGAGATTATAGGCTCCACGTAGGTCTAATTTAGTGGATATGGTGGCTTGACTGAGACGTTCGATGAGTTCGGGAATTAGAGGTAAGGGATAGCGGTTCTTGACTGTCCGTTTATTAAGTTCCCTATAATCAATTATAGGGCGTAGGGAGTTGTCCTTATTTCTGAAGAAGAAAATGCCGGCCCCGGCAGGGGAAGAAGAGGGTTGTATAAAGCCTTTCCTTAAATTCTCTGAAAGGTAAGTTTTGAGGTGATCTAGTTCAGGCTGTGATAGAGGGTATATGTGCCCGTAAGGAATGGAAGCACCTGGAAGTAGTTGAATAGGACAGTCGTACGGGCGATGTGGAGGAAGGGACTCTGCTTCCTTTTCACTGAATACATCTTGAAAATCTTGATAGTCAGAAGGAATAATTCTTCCAGTAGGATTTATAGAACAAATCAAGGAGTGTTGAAAACAGGTGTTCTTGCAATAATCTGAGAGGAATTCGACTTCAAGGCGATCCCAATGTATGGTGGGTTGATGTGTCTGTAACCATTGTAGACCAAGCACCAAGGGAAACATGGGAGAATTTATCACATCAAAGGATATGAATTCAGTGTGTGCACTTGACGTGGAAACCTTGATGGGAATAGTTTGGTGTGTAATAGGACCGGAACTAATTGTATTACCATCAATAACTCTAATGGACACAGGTCTTGCTTTCAACACAGTGGGTATTTTATTTATAGTGACAAAAACAGAATCAATATAGGAAGAATGTGCCCCAGAGTCGATGATGGCTTCACTGATTTGCTGGTGTAGATCCCACTGTAAGGTAAGAGATAAAGAGCAGTAAGCAACTTGGTTAACATTAGTGGTTAAGCATGTGGTTTTTCTGAAGGACTTACGTTTCTTCTGCCTTTGTAAGATAGGACACTCTCTTACAGTATGTGCATTTGAAGCACAATACATGCAGAGGTTGTTTATGCGTCTGCAATTCCTTTCTTCTGGTTGTAAAGGGCCTCTAGTGAATCCCAAATCCATAGGTTCTGAGGTTTGAGTGACTGTAGGTTTTTGGTAAGTAGAAGAGGGTCTTGTGGTAGTATCCATACCTTGTTTTTCTGATTTGCGTTCTCTCAACCTTCTATCAATCTGAATACTTACGTGTGATTAGTCCTTCCAAGGACCTAGGAAGCTCTATGCGAGCGAGTTCATCTTTAAGGGCATCATTTAGACCTAGACGATACTGATTCCTAAGGGCAATATCGCTCCACTCAGTATCTTTACTGTATTGCTTGAACTCACTTAAATATTCCTCCACCTGCTTTTTCCCTTGTTTAAGAGATCTCATTGTAGTCTCTGCAGTAAGCTGAGTGTTAATATCTTGATAAAGAATTGCCATTTCCTTGAAGAAATCTTCCAGTGATGTTAAAATAGGATGATCTTGCTCAAAGAATGAGTCAGCCCACTTGCGGGGTTCACCTCGCAGAAAAGAAATGACCGTTAAAACCTTAATTCGTTCAGTTGCGTAGGTTTTAGGTTTTAGACTGAAAAGGAGATTACAGGAGTTTTTGAACTGAGAGAACATAGCCCTGTCCCCATGGAATTTGTCGGGCATAGAGACTTGGGGTTCTGGGGTAGCCTCTGGTGTGGCTGATTTACCCATTGAGTCTTTTATTATATTGTTGAGTGTCTCATTTTGGACTTGTAATTCTCTAAAGCCATGACTTAGCTGATCCACCCTCTGGGAAAGAGTATAAACAATTTTAGGTAATTCCGCTGGATCCATTTTTATAGGCTTCAGTATTATGTAATGAGCTGAATGTGGTTGTGGATCTCAACTGCGGAAAATATATGATTGTATGCCTTACTTTAAGATACAATGAGGAAGTTACAATGTATCTGTCTGTATGGCAGCTGGAAGTTACTATTTGATTTAAATTCCTTATCAGTATTTCTGAATCAGGTTGCACAGCAGTTGTTAACCAAACGCACCGTGGATGGGATACACTTTTCCTGATAGTCACTGAGTACACAGAAGGAGCGTTAAGTCAGTACAGATGCAGCAGACTGTTAGTCAATTGAAGTGTGATACACGCTGATAGCTGTGCTGTTTGTGAGAGCTGACAGGCAGATGGGTGGAGCAGGTATTAAGTGCTGTGCTGTAGCGTTACTCACAAAAGTTCAGTCTGAAGTTTATCACGCTACTCCTGAAGCGTGTGAAGAGGAATATGAGGAGGTATCCTGTGAGTGTGGTCCAATGTAAGTTAAGCGTCTGTACTAAGTTATAAAGTTCACAACTTATATCGGATGAGACTGCAGTTGCGGTTTGGAAAACACTTGATCTGCCAGAGGCAATTAAGCAGGAATATAATGCAGCAGCGGTGTTTGTTAATCCAAATTAGAAATGTTCAGACTTAGCATATAAGTCTCTTTCAGTTGCTCTAGTAGGCTCCGTATTAGAAAAGGTTTAAATACCTTCAGATAGTTAGACTTGAACAGAGAGAGGAAAACCCCTGCTGCAGGTCTGTGAAGCTGTATGCTAAACTGGAAACAATACTGAAGCAGGGAGGGAGGCGTGTCCAGGCTTTAAATAACCTTGCTAGGTGTGAGCACAGGTAAAAATTAAAGGGACAGAAAGGAATAAGGAAATCCATGACAGAGGATGAATATTATGTGGACGTTGTCGTCTACCCATGGGTTGCTCCATATCTTGTGCCTACTTTGAGGCATTTAGCTCTTTCTTACACTGGGCAGTAGTTTCAGCCTCGGGGAAAGTGGGATCGCCCATTACTCGGATGATTTCCTGTTGGTAGGAGCCCCTAGTACGAAGGAGTTTGCTTCTTTGATGTACGTCATGAGGTTTATGGTGAACATGTTTAGGGTCCCTTTAGCAGAGGAGAAGACGGAAGGTCCGTGCATGTGCCTGACATTCCTGGGTATTGAGATAGACTCTGTAGCAATGGAATGCAGGTTACCTAAGGAAAAGGGTGGCAAAATGTTGGCAACCGCTAGGACAATTGCCTCGCTGAAGGAGTTGCAATCCCTATTGGGTCTTCTAAACTTTGCAGGGAAAGTTATCCCATAGGGTATGATTTTCCAGAAAAGATTGGAAAGACAGCTGAGGGGTGGTAAGAAAGCAACATCATGCATCAGAGTCACGGGGAATCTGGTGGCAGACCTGCAGGTATGGGAGAGGTTCTTGCAGGACTTTAATGGCATATGCTTGTGGAGAGGCGATCCAGTGTCAAATCAGGCATTGCACCTTTTCACAGATGCGGCTGGGGCATCTGGATATAGTAGTGTCCAGGCTTTCAGCAGTGGCTTTCTTTTGCAGACTGTACGCTTTCCAGTATGGATGATTTGGTTCTTTTGTTCATCCTGAGGTCTAAGACAGACCAAGAAGAATGCAGGGTCTGGCTTTTCCTTCCAGGATAACCAGGGGTGGCCTGCTGTCCATTGCAGTTGGTATCGTATGTGGAAGTACGACCAGGAGGATCGCCCAAGTTTCTGATTCACGCGCACGGGGAGCCATTGAAGCGGTTTCAATTTAGAAAAATATTGGGGAGAGTGGCACAACGGGCTGGTCTCGACTCCTCGCGCATTGCACCACATTTATTCAGGGTAGGGGCGGCCACAACAGCAGCGGAATTTGGTTGGTCCTCGGACCATATTCGACAATAGAATGTGAGCTCAATCCTATTGTCTGATTTTATCATCAGCCAATAGGATTTTGTACCCTTTAATTCCGATTGGCTGATAGAATTCTATCAGCCAATCAGAATTCAAGGGACGCCATCTTGGATGACGTCATTTAAAGGAAACTTCATTCTTCAAGAGCCAGCGAAAGAAGAGGATGCTCCACGCCGGATGTCTTGAAGATGGAGCCGCTCCACGTCGGAAGGATGAAGATAGAAGATGTCGTCTGGATGAAGACTTCTGCCGCCTGGAGGACGACTTCTTGCCGCTTGGATGAAGACTTCTCCCTGCTTTGTTGAGGACTTCTTGCCGATTGGATGAAGACTTCTCCTGACTGGATGAGGATGGATGTCTGGTCTTCAAAAACTGTAAGTGGATCTTCGGGGGTTAGTGTTAGGTTTTTTTAAGGGTTCATTGGGTGGGTTTTATTTTTAGATTAGGGACTTTGGAAACATAAAAGAGCTAAATGTCCTTTTAAGGGCAATGCCCATCCAAATGCCCTTTTCAGGGCAATGGGGAGCTTAGGTCTTTTAGGTAGGTTTTTTTATTGGGGGGTTAGTTGTGTGGGTGGTGGATTTTACTGTTGGGGGGTTGTTTGTATTTTTTTTTACAGGTAAAAGAGCTGATTTCTTTGGGGCAATGCCCCGCAAAAGGCCCTTTTAAGGGCCATTGGCAGTTTAGTGTAGGCTAGGGTTTTTTTTTATTTTGGGGGGGCTTTTTTATTTTGATAGGGATATTAGATTAGGTGTAATTAGTTTCAATATTTGATAATTTATTTTTTATTTTGTGTAATTTAGTGTTTATTATTTTTTGTATTTTTGATAAATGTATTTTGTTAATTTAATTTATAAAATTTTAGTGTAATGTTAGGTTTTAGTGTAATACAGGTTAGGTTTTATTTTACAGGTAACTTTGTATTTATTTTAACTAGGTAGCTAGTAAATAGTTAATAACTATTTACTAATGAGTCTACCTAGTTAAAATAAATACAAACTTACCTGTAAAATAAAAGTAAGTTTGATTCCGAGTAGATTCCGAGTTTTGCGTTAGAGGCTATGTGGTGCTAATGAGCAGTTTTCTCTCACCGCTCACTTACCTGCAGCGCTGGTATTACCGGTTTTTACAAACCCGGCATTAAAAGGCAAGAAGTGAACGTTGAGCAAAATTTTGCTCCTTACCGCGCTCCAATACCAACGCTGCTTAAGTCAGTGGTGAGCTGGTCGTACATGCTTGTGCACGATTTCCCCATAGGAATCAACGGGGAGAGCTGGCTGAGAAAAAGTCTAACACCTGCCAAAAAGCAGCGTAAAACTCAGTAACGCAATTTTATGTCTACACCTAACACCCTAACATGAACCCTGAGTCTAAACACCTCTAATGTTACATTTATTAACCCTAATCTGCCGCCCCCGACAACGCCGACACCTGCATTATATTTATTAACCCCTAATCTGCCGCTGCGGACAACGCTGCCACCTACATTATCCTTATGAACCCCTAATCTGCTGCCCCCAACATCGCTGACACCTGCATTATATTTATTAACCCTTAATCTGCCCCCCCAATGTCGCCACAACCTACCTACACTTATTAACCCCTAATTTGCTGCCCCCAACGTCGCCGTCACTATAATAAACATATTAACCCCTAAACCGCCACACTCCCGCCTCGCAAACATTAGTTAAATATTATCAACCCCTAATCTGCCGTACCTAACATCGCCGCCACCTACCTACATTTATTAACCCCTAATCTGCCACCCCCAATGTTGCCGCCACTATACTAAATGTATTAACCCCTAAACCTAAGTCTAACCCTAACACCCCCTAACTTAAATATAATTAAAATAAATCTAACTAAAAATTCCTATCATTGACTAAATAATTCCTATTTAAAACTAAATACCTGTAAAATAAACCCTAAGCTAGCTACAACTAATAGCTACATTGTATCTAGCTTAGGGTTTATTTTTATTTTACAGGCAAGTTTGTATTTATTTTAACTAGGTAGAATAGTTACTACCTAGCTAAAATAAATACAAAAGTACCTGTAAAATAAAACCTAACCTAAGTTACAATAACACCTAACACTACACTATAATTAAATAAATTAACTAAATTAACAGCCAATAGGATTTTTTCTACCTTAATTCCAATTGGCTGATAGAATTCTATCAGCCAATTGGAATCTAAGGAATGCCATCTTGGCTGACGTCACTTAAATGAACCGTCATTCAGTAAGAAGACTTCATTTGAAGAGGATGCTCCGCGTCGGATGCCTTGAAGATGGAGCCACTCCACGTCGGATGGATGAAGATAGAAGATGCTGTCTGGATAAAGACTTCTGCCCGTCTGGAGGACCACTTCGCCCTACTTGGATGAAGACTTCTCCCGGCTTCGCTGAGGAATTCGGCCCGGTAGGATGAAGACTTCTGTCGCTTCCTTGAGCATGGATGTCCAGTCTTCAGAACAGTAAGTCGATCTTCAGGGGTTTAGTTGTAGGGTTTTTTAAGGGTGTATTGGGTGGGTTTTATTTTTTAGATTAGGGTTTGGGCCCAAAAGAGCTAACTGCCCTTTTAAGGGCAATGCCCATCCAAATACCCTTTTCAGGGCAATGGGGAGCTTAGGTTTTTTTAGATAGTATTTTATTTGGGGGGTTAGTTGTGTGGGTGGTGAGTTTTACTGTTGGGGGGCTTGTTTTACAGTTAAAAAAGCTGATTACTTTGGGGCAATGCCCCGCAAAAGGCCCTTTTAAGACAGTTTAGGCTAGGTTTTTATTTTTTTATTTTGATAGGGCTATTAGATTAGGTGTAATTAGTTTAAATATATTGTAATTGTTTATTATTTTCTGTAATTTAGTGGTGGGGGGTTTGTACTTTAGCTAATTTAATTTAATTTATTTAATTGTTTTTAATTTAGTTAATTTATTTAATTGCAGGGTTAGGTTAGACGGGTGTCAAATACAAGGCCCGCGGGCCGAATCCGGCCCGCCGGACCTCGTCATGTGGCCCGTGTAGCCACCGCCGGCCGCCAGCCTTTTATTCTCGCTTTTTTTTTTTTTTTGACACAAGAAAGCCGCCTCTTCAGCGCATGCGCGGCAGCCTACAAGCCAGCCCTCTAGCGGCGCCGGCCGTTCTACACAGGAAACCTCCACTTCACATGCATTCAGGAAACCTCCACTTGTTTTTATATTGAGCGCATGCCATCCTGTGATGTGACAGATCCAACGGCTGCCTGAACCCTTCTCTCCTGTACTGTAAGTACATATGATGTATGTGGGGGGGAGGGGGGTCTGCTTATTAGGGGGGGTCTGCTTATTATTCTGCTTAAAAGTCTGAGCGGTAAACTTTGGATATACTGACCACTTCCGTGTCACTTTACAGTGGTATAACGTATCAGAGTTCTCTTGTGCTGTAGCAATCCGCAAAACAGCATGGAGGTTATCAAAGCTGGTAAAGGTTAAGTTCTGTTCTTTAAAGTCAGAAAAGCGTTGATTGAATTCATCAATCAGCCGATTCACTTTGGTGATTGCTACAGCACAAGACCTAACGCCAGACATCGATGGACTGACCTCAGGAAAACAATGTCAGCCATCTAGTAAAAGTTAATGCCTTGTGTTTGCCATATGTGTAATAAACAGTGTTTGGCAATATTTGTATGTTTTAAAAAAAAAAAAATTACTGTCTGTTACCAAAAATCATTTTTCAATAATTGTACATTTGAATATCTACTTGCCATTATTCTTATTATTAACAGTAATAATTGAATGCAGTGACAATAATTTATGATAATAAAGAGTGGACACATAGTTCTACAGATACAACCGGCCCTTTGAGGGTGACCAAACTGCTGATGCGGCCCACAATGAATTTGAGTTTGACACCCCTAGGTGTTATTGTAACTTAGGTTAGGTTTTATTTTACAGGTACTTTTGTATTTATTTTAGCTAGGTAGCTAGTAAATAGTTAATAACTATTTAATAACTATTCTGCCTAGATAAAATAAATACAAACTTGCCTGTAAAATAAAAATAAACCCTAAGCTAGCTACAATGTAACTATTAGTTATATTGTAGCTAGCTTAGGGTTTATTTTATAGGTAAGTATTTAGTTTTAAATAGGAATTATTTAGGTAATAATATTAATTTTTATTTAGATTTATTGTAATTATATTTAAGTTAGGGTTAGACTTAGGTTTAGGGGTTAATACATTTAGTATAGTGGCGGCAACGTTGGGGACAACAGATTAGGGGTTAATAAATGTAGGTAGGTGGCGGCGATGTTAGGGACCACAGATTAACCCCTTAATGACCGGACCATTTTTCAATTTTCTTACCCTTAATGACAATGGCTATTTTTACATTTCTGCAGTGTTTGTGTTTAGCTGTAATTTTACTCTTACTCATTTACTGTACCCACACATATTATATACCGTTTTTCTCGCCATTAAATGGACTTTCTAAAGATATCATTATTTTCATCATATCTTATAATTTACTATAAAAAAATTATAAAATATGAGGAAAAAATGGAAAAAAACACACTTTTTCTAACTTTGACCCCCAAAATCTTACACATCTACAACCACCAAAAAAAATCCATTCTAAATAGTTTCTAAATTTTGTACCGAGTTTAGAAATAACCAATGTTTACATGTTCTTTGCTTTTTTTTGCAAGTTATAGGGCATAAAATACAAGTAGCACTTTGCTATTTCCAAACCACTTTTTTTCAAAATTAGCGCTAGTTACATTGGAACACTGATATCTTTCAGGAATCTCTGAATATCCCTTGACATGTATATATTTTTATTTAGAAGACATCCCAAAGTATTGATCTAGGCCCATTTTGGTATATTTCATGCCACCATTTCACCGCCAAATGCGATCAAATAAAAGAAATTGTTGATTTTTTCACAAATTTTTTCACAAACTTTAGGTTTCTCGCTGAATTTATTTACAAACAACTTATGCAATTATGGCATAAATGGTTGTAAATACTTCTCTGGGATCCCCTTTGTTCAGAAATAGCAGACATATATGGCTTTGGCGTTGCTTTTTGGTAATTAGAAGGCCGCTAAATGCCGCTGCACACCACACGTGTATTATGCCCAGCAGTGAAGGGGTTAATTAGGGAGCTTTTAGGTTTAATTTTAGCTTTAGTTTAGTGTAGTAGACAACCCCAAGTATTAATCTAGGCCCATTTTGGTATATTTCATGCCACCATTTCACCGCCAAATACGATCAAATAAAAAAAACTGTTAAATTTTTCACAATTTTAGGTTTCTCACTGAAATTATTTACAAACAGCTTGTGCAATTATGGCACAAATGGTTGTAAATGCTTCTCTAGGATCCCCTTTGTTCAGAAATAGCAGACATATATGGCTTTGGCTTTGCTTTTTGGTAATAATAAGGCCGTTAAATGCTGCTGCGCACCACACTTGTAATATGCCCAGCAGTTAAGGGGTTAATTAGGTAGCTTGTAGGGTTAATTTTTAGCTTTAGTGTAGAGATCAGCCTCCCACCTGACACATCTCACCCCCTGATCCCCGCATGACCCCCCTCAAACAGCTCTCTTCCCTCCCCCACCTCACAATTGTCATCGCCATCTTAAGTACTTGCAGAAAGTCTGCCAGTACTGAAATAAAAAAGCATTTATTATTTTTTTTTATTTTTTTTCATACAGTGTGCAGTGATGGATCCCCCTTACCCCACAACCTCCCTGATCCCCCCCCCATACATTTCCCTAACCATCCCCATCTACCTATTTGCCGCCATCTTGGGTACTGGCAGCTGTCTGCCAGTACCCAATTTGCCCCCAAAAATTGTTTTATTTTACTTTTTTATATTAAAAATGTGTTTTCTGTAGTGTAGCAGGCCCCCCTGAACAATCTACATACCTCCCCCTCCCAGATCCCTTACTAAACAACTGAGACACCACTTAATCGGCATCAGGTTTTTTTTTTACTTAACTGCATATTTCTTCTGTTAAGTGTGATCAGTCCACGGGTCATCATTACTTCTGGGATATTAACTGCTCCCCTACAGGAAGTGCAAGAGGATTCACCCAGCAGAGTTGCTATATAGCTCCTCCCCTCTACGTCACCCCCAGTCATTCTCTTGCACCCAACGACTAGATAGGATGTGTGAGAGGACTATGGTGATATATTTAGTTTTTATATCTTCAATCAAAAGTTTGTTATTTTATAATAGCACTGGAGTGTGTTATTCCTTCTCTGGTAGAATTTGAAGAAGAATCTACCTGAGTTTTTTCTATGATTTTAGCCGGAGTAGTTAAGATCATATTGCTGTTTCTCGGCCATCTGAGGAGAGGTAAACTTCAGATCAGGGGACAGCAGGCAGATTAATCTGCAAAGAGGTATGTAGCAGTTTATTATTTTCTGACATGGAATTGATGAGAAAATCCTGCCATACCGATATAATGTAAACTCAGCCTTGAATGCAGTAGATGTAGCTGATATCAGGCTGTCATGTATGTATATTTTACACTTCAGTTTTCTGGGGAATGGTACTTCCTGGTTTTTAGACTGTATACATAGACTTAACCTAATTTGCAGGGACTTGCAATAGGTTTTAAATGACAATTAATTATTGAGGTAAAACGTTTTTTTGCTGGCATGTAAAAACGTTTTTTTCTCTGAGGTACTGGGTGAAAAAATGTTTTGGGCACTATTTTTCCACTTGGCAATAGTTTTGATTTAAATTAGAGCAGTTCACTGATCCCTCTCACTGTTATGTGTGTGGGGGAGGGGCCGTTTTTGGAGCTTTTACTATGCATCAAAAAAACTCAGTCAGAGGTTCATTTTCTTCCTGCATGATCCGGTTCATCTCTACAGAGTTCAGGGATCTCCAAAGCCTTTTTTGAGGGAAGTAATCATTACAGCAGTGCTGATTGTATTGACTGTGATAAAAAAAAACAAAAAAAAACAAAAAAAACGTTTATTTGTGTATTTTTTTCTGCTGCCTGGGTTAGTTATCATTGCTGAGGGGAACAATCCTTTGCTAAAACTGTATATTCTGACAAAGATTGATGCTATAACTTAATTATTTTAACTGTTATAATTTTTTTCTGTGCTTCTTAAAGGCACAGTTCGTTTTCATATTATTTGTAAATTACTTTGAAAAGTATTTCCAAGTTGCTGTTTATTTGCTAGTGTGTTAAACATGTCTGATTCAGAGGAATATCTCTGTGCTATATGTGTTAATGCCAAAGTGGAGCCCAATAGAAATTTATGTACTAAATGTATTGATGCTACTTTAAAAAACAGTCAATCTGTACAAATTGAACATATTTCACTAAACAACGAGGGGAGAGTTATGCCGACTAACTCGCCTCACGTGTCAGTACCTGCATCTCCCGCTCAGGAGGTGCGTGATATTGTAGCGCCGAGTACATCTGGGCGGCCATTACAAATCACATTACAAGATATGGCTACTTTTATGACTGAAGTTTTGGCTAAACTACCAGAACTAAGAGGTAAACGTGATCACTCTGGGGTGAGAACAGAGTGCGCTGATAATGCAAGGGCCATGTCTGATACTGCGTCACAGTTTGCAGAACGTGAAGACGGAGAGCTTCATTCTGTGGGTGACGGTTCTGATCCAAATAAACTGGACTCAGACATTTCAAATTTTAAATTTAAGCTTGAGAACCTCCGTGTGTTACTAGGGGAGGTATTAGCGGCTCTGAATGATTGTAACACAGTTGCAATCCCAGAAAAAATGTGTAGGTTGGATAAATATTTTGCGGTACCGACGAGTACTGACGTTTTTCCTATACCTAAGAGACTTACTGACATTGTTACTAAGGAGTGGGATAGACCCGGTGTGCCTTTCTCACCCCCTCCTATATTCAGAAAGATGTTTCCAATAGACGCCGCCACACGGGACTTATGGCAAATGGTCCCTAAGGTGGAGGGAGCAGTTTCTACTTTAGCTAAGCGTACCACTATCCCAGTGGAGGATAGCTGTGCTTTTTCAGATCCAATGGATAAAAAATTAGAGGGTTACCTTAAGAAAATGTTTGTTCAACAAGGGTTTATATTGCAACCTCTTGCATGTATTGCGCCTGTCACGGCTGCAGCAGCATTTTGGTTTGAGTCTCTGGAAGAGACACTTCAATCATCCACACTAGATGACATCACACACAAACTTAAATTCCTTAAGTTAGCTAATTCATTTATTTCAGATGCCGTAGTACATTTAACTAAACTTGCGGCTAAAAATTCAGGATTCGCCATTCAGGCACGCAGAGCTCTGTGGCTGAAATCCTGGTCAGCTGATGTTACGTCTAAATCTAAATTGCTTAATATTCCTTTCAAAGGGCAGACCTTATTCGGGCCCGGCTTGAAAGAGATTATTGCTGACATTACAGGAGGTAAAGGTCATGCCCTGCCTCAGGACAAGGCCAAAGCCAAGGCTAGACAGTCCAATTTTCGTTCCTTTCGTAATTTCAAAGCAGGAGCAGCATCAACTTCCTCTGCACCAAAACAGGAAGGAGCTGTTGCTCGCTACAGACAAGGCTGGAAACCTAACCAGTCCTGGAACAGGGGCAAACAGGCCAGAAAACCTGCTGCTGCCCCTAAGACAGCATGAATTGAGGGCCCCCGATCCGGGACCGGATCTAGTGGGGGGCAGACTTTCCCTCTTCGCCCAGGCTTGGGCAAGAGATGTTCAGGATCCCTGGGCGTTAGAGATCATATCTCAGGGATACCTTCTGGACTTCAAATCCTCTCCCCCAAGAGGGAGATTTCATCTGTCAAGGTTGTCAACAAACCTAACAAAGAAGGAAGCGTTTCTACGCTGCGTACAAGATCTTTTATTAATGGGAGTGATCCATCCAGTTCCGCGGTTGGAACAAGGACAAGGGTTTTACTCAAATCTGTTTGTAGTTCCCAAAAAAGAGGGAACCTTCAGGCCAATCTTGGATTTAAAGATCCTAAACAAATTCCTAAGAGTTCCATCGTTAAAGATGGAAACTATTCGAACAATTTTGCCCATGATCCAAGAGGGTCAGTACATGACCACAGTGGATTTAAAGGATGCTTACCTTCACATACCGATTCACAGAAGTCATTACCGGTATCTAAGGTTTGCCTTTTTAGACAGGCATTACCAGTTTGTAGCTCTTCCATTCGGACTGGCTACGGCTCCAAGAATCTTCACAAAGGTTCTGGGCACTCTTCTGGCGGTACTAAGACCGCGAGGAATTTCAGTAGCTCCGTACTTAGACGACATACTGATACAAGCTTCAAGCTTTCAAACTGCCAAGTCTCATACAGAGATAGTACTGGCATTTCTAAGGTCGCATGGATGGAAAGTGAACGAAGAGAAAAGTTCTCTCTTTCCACTCACAAGAGTTCCCTTCCTGGGGACTCTGATAGATTCTGTAGAAATGAAGATTTACCTGACAGAGGACAGGTTAACAAAACTTCAAAATGCATGCCGTGTCCTTCATTCCATTCAACACCCGTCAGTAGCTCAATGCATGGAGGTAATCGGACTAATGGTAGCAGCAATGGACATAGTTCCTTTTGCACGCCTACATCTCAGACCACTGCAACTGTGCATGCTAAGTCAGTGGAATGGGGATTACTCAGATTTGTCCCCCACTCTAAATCTGAATCAAGAGACCAGAAATTCTCTTCTATGGTGGCTTTATCGGCCACATCTGTCCAGGGGAATGCCATTCAGCAGGCCAGACTGGTCAATTGTAACAACAGACGCCAGCCTACTAGGTTGGGGCGCTGTCTGGAATTCTCTGAAGGCTCAGGGACTATGGAATCAGGAGGAGAGTCTCCTTCCAATAAACATTCTGGAATTGAGAGCAGTCCTCAATGCTCTTCTGGCTTGGCCCCAGTTAACAACTCAGGGGTTCATCAGGTTCCAGTCGGACAACATCACGACTGTAGCTTATATCAACCATCAGGGAGGGACAAGAAGCTCCCTAGCAATGATGGAAGTATCGAAGATAATTCGCTGGGCAGAGTCTCACTCTTGCCACCTGTCTGCAATCCACATCCCGGGAGTGGAGAACTGGGAGGCGGATTTCTTAAGTCGTCAGACTTTTCATCCGGGGGAGTGGGAACTTCATCCAGAGGTCTTTGCCCAAATACTTCGACGTTGGGGCAAACCAGAGATAGATCTCATGGCGTCTCGACAGAACGCCAAGCTTCCACGCTACGGGTCCAGATCCAGGGATCCGGGAGCGATCCTGATAGATGCCTTGACAGCACCATGGACCTTCAGGATGGCTTATGTGTTTCCACCTTTCCCGATGCTTCCTCGATTGATTGCCAGAATCAAACAGGAGAAAGCATCAGTGATTCTAATAGCGCCTGCATGGCCACGCAGGACTTGGTATGCAGATCTGGTGGACATGTCATTCGGTCCACCTTGGTCGTTACCTCTGAAACAGGACCTTCTGATTCAGGGTCCTTTCAAACATCAAAATCTAACTTCTCTGAAGCTGACTGCTTGGAAATTGAACGCTTGATCTTATCAAAGCGTGGTTTTTCTGAGTCAGTTATTGATACCTTAATACAGGCTAGGAAGCCTGTTACCAGAAAGATTTACCATAAAATATGGCGTAAATACCTATATTGGTGCGAATCCAAAGGTTACTCTTGGAGTAAGGTTAGGATTCCTAGGATATTGTCTTTTCTACAAGAAGGTTTAGAAAAGGGGTTATCCGCTAGTTCCTTAAAGGGACAGATCTCAGCTCTGTCCATTCTGTTACACAAGCGTCTGTCAGAAGTTCCAGACGTTCAGGCTTTTTGTCAGGCTTTGGCCAGGATTAAACCTGTGTTTAAAGCTGTGGCTCCACCATGGAGTTTAAACCTTGTTCTTAACGTTTTACAGGGCGTTCCGTTTGAACCCCTTCATTCCATTGATATAAAGTTGTTATCTTGGAAAGTTCTATTTTTAATGGCTATTTCCTCGGCTCGAAGAGTCTCTGAGTTATCAGCCTTACATTGTGATTCTCCTTATTTGATTTTTCACTCGGATAAGGTAGTTCTGCGTACTAAACCTGGGTTCTTACCTAAGGTAGTCACTAACAGGAATATCAATCAGGAGATTGTTGTTCCATCCTTGTGCCCAAATCCTTCTTCGAGGAAGGAACGTCTTTTGCACAATCTGGATGTAGTTCGTGCCCTTAAATTTTATTTACAGGCAACTAAAGATTTTCGACAAACGTCTTCCCTGTTTGTCGTTTACTCTGGTCAGAGGAGAGGTCAAAAGGCTTCTGCTACCTCTCTCTCTTTTTGGCTTCGTAGCATAATTCGTTTAGCTTATGAGACTGCTGGACAGCAGCCTCCTGAAAGAATTACAGCTCATTCCACTAGAGCTGTGGCTTCCACTTGGGCCTTTAAGAATGGGGCCTCTGTTGAACAGATTTGCAAGGCTGCAACTTGGTCTTCGCTTCATACTTTTTCCAAATTTTACAAATTTGACACTTTTGCTTCCTCGGAGGCTATTTTTGGGAGAAAGGTTCTTCAGGCAGTGGTTCCTTCTGTATAAAGAGCCTGCCTATCCCTCCCGTCATCCGTGTACTTTTGCTTTGGTATTGGTATCCCAGAAGTAATGATGACCCGTGGACTGATCACACTTAACAGAAGAAAACATAATTTATGCTTACCTGATAAATTCCTTTCTTCTGTAGTGTGATCAGTCCACGGCCCGCCCTGTTTTTTTTAAGGCAGGTAAATATTTTTTAAATTATACTCCAGTCACCACTACACCCTTGGCTTCTCCTTTCTCGTTGGTCCTTGGTCGAATGACTGGAGGTGACGTAGAGGGGAGGAGCTATATAGCAACTCTGCTGGGTGAATCCTCTTGCACTTCCTGTAGGGGAGCAGTTAATATCCCAGAAGTAATGATGACCCGTGGACTGATCACACTACAGAAGAAAGGAATTTATCAGGTAAGCATAAATTATGTTTTTGCGTGCACGCGCACGCGCCGCCCACCCCCCGGCCGCAACTGCCCACCCCCCCCGGCCGCAACCGCCCACAAAGCAATATCCGATCCTGAATGATTGGAAAGTAAGAAACATCATAACAAGCTCCAGGAAGCTGCTCCCACCCACCAATGTAATCGAATGATTTGCAATCAATAGCCGATGCAGAGAGGGCCACAGAGTGGCCCTTTCTGCATCGGTGGGTAAAATAGGGGATTGCAGTGATGCCTCAATATTGAGGCATCACTACAATCCCTTGGAAGCAGCTGGAAGCGATCATGATCGCTTCCAGCACTTCAAACAACAGAGGACGTGCCAGGTACGTCAATTGTCGTTAAGGGGAGTTTTTTCTATGACGTACCTGGTACGTCCTCTGTCATTAAGGGGTTAAGGGTTATTAATATTTAACTAGTAAATATGGTGGATGGGGTATGTGTGAATTTGAGTGGATTTACATTTAGACTTTCCTATTTCATCTTTCATGCATATTGTGAAGCAATATACATATTTTGCGTGCACGCGCACGCGCCGCCCCGGCCGCAACCGCCCACAAAGCAATATCCGATCCTGAATGATTGGAAAGTAAGAAACATCATAACAAGCTCCAGGAAGCTGCTCCCACCCACCAACGTAATCGAATGATTTGCAATCAATAGCCGATGCAGAGAGGGCCACAGAGTGGCCCTTTCTGCATCGGTGGGTAAAATAGGGGATTGCAGTGATGCCTCAAAATTGAGGCATCACTACAATCCCTTGGAAGCAGCTGGAAGCGATCATGATCGCTTCCAGCACTTCAAACAACAGAGGACGTGCCAGGTACGTCAATTGTCGTTAAGGGGAGTTTTTTCTATGACGTACCTGGTACGTCCTCTGTCATTAAGGGGTTAAGGGTTAATAATATTTAACTAGTAAATATGGTGGATGGGGTATGTGTGAATTTGAGTGGATTTACATTTAGACTTTCCTATTTCATCTTTCATGCATATTGTGAAGCAATATATATAATTAAAAATTCTTTATTTAAACTAAGACTCGTAGGCTGGGATTTATTTATTTTCTAATATTATTGAGTCAGAGACCAGACTCTATCCCGTGCATGAGCATATTATAAATTAATCTAGAAGGTGGTGTGGTCACTGTTTTGGTAACTTAATATTTAACTAGTGTTTGCGAGGCGGGAGTGCGGCAGTTTAGAGGTTAATATGTTTATTATAGTTGCGGCGATGTCCGGAGCGGCAGACTAGGGGTTAAAAATGTTATTATATTGTTTGTGATGTGGGAGGGCCTCGGTTTAGGGGTTAAGAGGTAGTTTATGGGTGTTAGTGTACTTTTAGCACTTTAGTTATGAGTTTTATGCTATGGCGTTGTACCATAAAACTCTTAAAGGGCCACTGTAAGTAAATATTTTCTATGCCTGTTACTAACTAACTACCCCAAATACGCTTTTTATCAATAGCATTTCATTAACATATCTCTACCGTATATCAGAAATCTTGTCTGCAAATTTAATTGTTTTCCAAACCCACTCCGTGGGTATCCTTTGCTCTGTACCAATCCGTTTACAATACCTAGGTTTCAAAATGGCGCTTTAAACACAAAGTTATTGGTTTAAGTATTTTGAACATGCAGTGCTGAAAATAGTGAGCAGGATAACGTGACATCATCGGCGAACAAAAGATATAACTTTTAGAACGTTATGAAACTTCGTTTTGGAGAAAATATAGGTCAGTAGGTTTTAATTAATGTTTATTAACTTTAATATGTTAGTTGTTTAGCTTAAAAATTATAACAGAAAGTAATCCTTTAACTACTGACTTTTAAATGTGTTAGGACTTTTGACGGGGTAGGGTGTACCGCTCACTTTTTGGCCTCGCAGGACAGACTCGTAATATCAGCGCTATGGAAGTCCCATGGAAAAAAGACTTTACAAAGTTTACGTAAGTCGTTTTGCGGTAAGGCCAAAGAAGTGTGCGGTGCCCCTAAACCTGCAAGACTCGTAATAGCAGCGGTAGTGAAAAAGCAGCGTTAGGACCTGTTAACGCTGCTTTTTCAGCCTAACGCACAACTCGTAATAAAGCCGAATGATAGCTACACTGTAACTATTAGTTATATTGTAGCTAGCTTAAGGTTTATTTTACAGGTAAGTATTTAGCCTTAAATAGGTATTATTTAGGTAATAATAGTAATTTGTATTTAGATTTATTTTAATTATATTAAAGTTAGGTGTGTTAGGGTTAGACTTAGGGTTAGGTTTAGGGGTTAATATATTTATTTTGTGGTAGTGATGTGAGAGACCAGAGGTTTAGGGGTTAATAACTTTAGTATAGTGGCGGCGGCGGATTAGGTGTTAACAAGTGTAGGTAGGTGGCAGCGGCGATTTTGGGGGCAGCAGATTAGGGGTTAATAACAGTAATGTAGTTTGCGGCGATGTTAGGGACAGTATATTAGGGGTTAATAAGTGTATGTAGGTGGCGACGACATTGGGGGTAGCAGATTAGGGGTTAATAATATTTAACTAGTGTTTACGATGCGGGAGTGTGGCGGTTTAGGGGTTAATATGTTTATTATAGTTGCGGCGATGTCCGGAGCGGCAGACTAGGGGTTAAAAATTTTATTATAGTGTTTGCGATGCAGGAGGGCCTTGGTTTAGGGGTTAATAGGTAGTTTATGGCTGTTAGTGTACTTTTTAGCACTTTAGTTATGTGTTTTATGCTACAGCGTTGTACCATAAAACTCTTAACTACTGACTTTTAAATGCGTTAGGACTCTTGACGGGGTAGGGTGTACCGCTCACTTTTTGGCCTTGCAGGACAGACTTGTAATATCAGCGCTATGGAAGTCCAATAGAAAAAAGACTTTACGAACTTTACGTAAGTCGTTTTGCGGTAAGGCCAAAGAAGTGTGTGGTGCCCCTAAAAGACTCGTAATAGCAGCGGTAGTGAAAAAGCAGCGTTAGGACCTGTTAACGCTGCTTTTTCAGCCTAACACACACAACTCGTAATAAAGCCGAATGATAGCTACAATGTAACTATTAGTTATATTGTAGCTTGCTTAAGGTTTATTTTACAGGTAAGTATTTAGCCTTAAATAGGTATTATTTAGGTAATAATAGTAATTTGTATTTAGATTTATTTTAATTATATTAAAGTTAGGGGTGTTAGGGTTAGACTTAGGGTTAGGTTTAGGGGTTAATATATTTATTTAGTGTTAGTGATGTGGGAGACCAGAGGTTTAGGGGTTAATAACTTTAGTATAGTGGCGGCAGCGACTTTGGGGGCAGCAGATTAGGGGTTAACAAGTGTAGGTAAGTGGTGGCGATTTTGGGGGCAGCAGATTAGGGGTTAATAACAGTAATGTAGTTTGCGGTGATGTTAGGGACAGTAGATTAGGGGTTAATAAGTGTATGTAGGTGGCGACAACATTGGGGGCAGCAGATTAGGGGTTAATAATATTTAACTAGTGTTTATGATACGGTTTAGGGGTTAATATGTATATTATAGTGGCGGCGATGTCCGGAGCGGCAGATTAGGGGTTAATACCTTTATTTTAGTGTTTGCGATGCGGGAGGGCCTCGGTTTAGGGGTTAATAGGTAGTTTATGAGTGTTAGTATACTTTGTAACACTTTAGCTATGAGTTTTATGGTACAGCTTTGTAACGTTAACCCCATAACTATTGACTTTCAGTTGACGGTACGGATCTTGTAGTTATAGGCTGTACCGCTCACTTTTTGGCCGGACAGGCAAACTCGTAATACCGGCGCTGTGGAAGTCCCATTGAAAAAGGCCTTTTTAAAAAGTGCGGTAGTTACGTTGCGTGACGGCCAAAAAAGTGTGCGGTACAGCTATACCTACAAGACTCGTAATAGCAGCGGTAGTGAAAAAGCAGCGTTATGAGGCTTTTTTACTCATAACGCAAAACTCGTGATCTAGCCGTTAGTTATTTACTTATTTACATATATGTTATGTCAGCCACTCAAGAACAGTAGGGCATTTAATCCCTTAAGAGGAGTGATGAACTATATGTAACTGTGTGATGTCAGTGTGCAATATAGAGGAATGATGCACAATATGTAACTGTGTGATGTCAGTGTGCAATATAGAGGAGTGATGAACACTATGTAACTGTGTGATGTCAGTATGCAATATAGAGGAGTGATGAACAATATGTAACTGTGTGATGTCAGTGTGCAATATAGAGGAGTGATGAACAATATGTAACTGTGTGATGTTAGTGTGCAATATAGAGGAGTGATGCACAATATGTAACTGTGTAATGTCAGTGTGCATTATAGATAAGTGATGAATAGTATGTAGATGTGTGATGTCAGTGTGCTATATTGAGGAGTGATTAACTATATGTAACTGTGTGATGTCGTTGGGCAGTATAGAGGAGTGATTAACTATATGTAACTGCGTTATGTCAGTGTGCAATACAGAAGAGTGATGAACTATATGGAAATGTGATGTCAGTGTGCAATATAGAGGAGTGATGAACAATATGTAACCGTGTGATATCAGTGTGCAATATAGAGGAGTGATAAACAATATGTAACTGTGTGATGTCAGTGTGCAATATAGAGGAGTGATGAACAATATGTAACTGTGTGATGTCAGTGTGCAATATAGAGGAGTGATGAACAATATGTAACTGTGTGATGTCAGTGTGCAATATAGAGGAGTGATGAACAATATGTAACTGTGTGATGTCAGTGTGCAATATAGAGGAGTGATAAACAATATGTAACTGTGTGATGTCAGTGTGCAATATAGAGGAGTGATAAACAATATGTAACTGTGTGATGTCAGTGTGCAATATAGAGGAGTGATGAACAATATGTAACTGTGTGATGTCAGTGTGCAATATAGAGGAGTGATGAACGATATGTAACTGTGTGATGTCAGTGTGCAATATAGAGGAGTGATGAACGATATGTAACTGTGTGATGTCAGTGTGCATTATAGAGGACTGATGAACAATATGTAACTGATACCAGTGTGGAATTTAGAGGAGTGTTGAACAATATGTAACTGTGGGATGTCAGTGTGCAATATAGAAGAGTGATGAACAATATGTAACTGCTTGATGTCAGTGTGCAATATAGAGAAGTGATGAACAATATGTAACCGTGTGATATCAGTGTGCAATATAGAGGAGTGATAAACAATATGTAACTGTGTGATGTCATTGTGTAATATAGAGGAGCAATGAACAATGTGTAACTGTGTGATGTCAGTGTGCAGTATAGAGGAGTGATGAACAATATGTAACTGTGTGATGTCAGTGTGTAATATAGAAGAGTGATGAACAATATGTAACTGTGTGATGTCAGTGTGTAATATAGAGGAGTGATGAACAATATGTAACTGTGTGATGTCAGTGTGTAATATAGAAGAGTGATGAACAATATGTAACTGTGTGATGTCATTGTGCAATATAGAGGAGCGATGAACAATATGTAACTGTGTGATGACTGTGTGCAATACAGATGAGTAATAAACTATATGTAACTGTGTAATGTCAGTGTGCAATATAGAGGAGTGATGAACAATATGTAACTGTGTGATGTCAGTGTGTAATATATGAAAGTGATGAACTCAGGGGCGTATTAAGGCATAGGCCAACAAGGCCGGTGCCTAGTGCAGCAGATTTTTAAGGGGCAGCAGAATTTTGAGTCCCTAGGGCCACTCTACTGAACTCAGGGCCGGGTGGCTAAATCAACCAATTACTAATGACTTAAATGGCTGACCTGGCTATTGCTATCTTATGGGATTGTATGTGGGTGCGAATGACGTGGTGACAGTGGAGACGGAGCTCACTTGCGCAGCCTGGCCTGGACTGAGAGGGAACGCGGTATTCTTCCTGGCTCCACCGCGTGATTGAGACTCACACAGACTACACAGTGCAGTGTGCACTACAACGTGACCACTATGAAACAGCATATGCCTTTCTCCCTTCAATACATCTTCATTAGGCATTAAATCACTTAAACAGATTAGTCACTAAATACTTGTACATTTACTGTTTGTCTATCTGTCATACATGCAAAAAATAAGTATTTATTGCTGAATCTATACAACTATGTGACTTAAAACACAACTGAAAATATGTTGTATGCATTTAATACATTCAGAAACAATACAAGTATATACTTTATTATGATTGCATCATGTGACTTTATCCCCTAGGATACAATTCCTAAACCTATCATAACTACTGTTGTATTTTTTAAGTACTTTTAAAGGCCAGTTTGTATATTCATTACATATTTATCCAAGCATATATTTTGCTTAAATAACTGTCAATCACCAAAGAAGATGTTTTAGGTTAAACAACTACCTACTGACAAACTATCATACAGTGAAGGATATTTTTTTCATCTTTAATCATCTGACTTGCAAAATAATGTCTTAATATATTAATATATATATCTATATGTCTGTGTGTGTGTGTGTGTGTGTGTGTGTGTGTGTGTGTGTGTGTGACCAGAGTGAATGCAAGCCCTGGTGAACATCTACTTAAAAAGACATTATTTTTTTAAATTTTTTACACTCTGCCCCAAAAATATTATGTCTAAAAAAAGGCCTTAAACCTGGGTGGGGGTGAGGGCAGCAGAATTTTGAGTGCCTAGGGCAGCACAAAACTTAAATACGCCCCTGGATGAACTTTATTTAACTGTGTGATATCAGTTTTCATAGATGAGTGATGAACAAAATGAAGATGTGTGATGTCAGTGTGCAATACAGAGGAGTGTTGAACAATATGTAACTGTGATGTCAGTGTGCAATATAAAGGAGTGATGCACAATATGTAACTGTGTGATGTCAGTGTGCATTATAGATTAGTGATGCACAATATGTAACTGTGTGATGTCAGTGTGCAATATAGAGGAGTGATGAACAATATGTAACTCTGTGATGTCAGTTTGCATTATAGATGAATGATGAACAATATGTAGATGTGTGATGTCAGTGTGCAATATAGAGGATCAATGAACAATATGTAACTGTGTGATGTCAGTGTGCAATATAGAGGAATGATGAACAATATGTAACTGTGTGATGTCAGTGTGCAATATAGAGGAGTGATGAACAATATGTAACTGTGTGATGTCAGTGTGCAATATAGAGGAGTGATGAACAATATGTAACTGTGTGATGTCAGTGTGCAATATAGAGGATCAATGAACAATATGTAACTGTGTGATGTCAGTGTGTAATATAGAAGTGTGATGAACAATATGTAACTGTGTGATGTCAGTGTGCAATATAGAGGAATGATGAACAATATGTAACTGTGTGATGTCAGTGTGCAATATAGAGGAATGATGAACAATATGTAACTGTGTGATGTCAGTGTGCAATATAGAGGAGTGATGAACAATATGTAACTGTGTGATGTCAGTGTGCAATATAGAGGAGTGATGAACAATATGTAACTGTGTGATGTCAGTGTGCAATATAGAGGAGTGATGAACAATATGTAACTGTGTGATGTCAGTGCGCAATATAGAGGAGTGATGAACGATATGTAACTATGTGATGTCAGTGTGCATTATAGAGGAGTGATGAACTATATGGAACTGTGTGTCGGTGTACATTACAGAGGAGTATTGAACAACATGTAACTGATGTCAGTGTGCAATATATGGTAGTGATGAACAATATGTAACTGTGTGATGTCAGTGTACAATATAGAGGAGTGATGAACAATATGTAACTGTGTGATGTCAGTGTACAATATAGAGGAGTGATGAACAATATGTAACTGATGTCAGTGTACAATATAGAGGAGTGATGAACAATATGTAACTGTGTGATGTCAGTGTGCAATATAGAGGAGTGATGAACGATATGTAACTGTGTGGTGTCAGTGTGCAATATAGAGGAGTGATGAACATTATGTAACTGTGTGATGTCAGTGTGCAATATAGAGGAGTGATGAACAATATGTAACTGTGTGATGTCAGTGTGCAATATAGAGGAGTGTTGAACAATATGTAACTGTGTGATGTCAGTGTGCAATATAGAGGAGTGATGCAGAGTATGTAACTGTGTGATGTCATTGTGCAATATAGAAGAGTGATGAACAATATGTAACTGTGTGATGTCAGTGTGCAATATAGAGGAGTGATTAACGATATGTAACTGTGTGATGTCAGTGTGCATTATAGAGGAGTGATGAACAATATGTAGATGTGTGATGTCAGTGTGCAATACAGAAGAGTGATGAACTATATGGAACTGTGTGTTGGTGTACAATACAGAGGAGTATTGAACAATATGTAACTGTGATGTCAGTGTGCAATATAGAGGAGTGATTAACTATATGTAACTGTGTGATGTCAGTGTACAATATAGAGGAGTGATGAACAATATGTAACTGATGTCAGTGTACAATATAGAGGAGTGATGAACACTATGTAACTGTGTGATGTCAGTGTGCAATATAGAGGAGTGATGAACATTATGTAACTGTGTGATGTCAGTGTGCAATATAGAGGAGTGATGAACGATATGTAACTGTGTGATGTCAGTGTGCAATATAGAGGAATGATGAACAATATGTAACTGTGTGATGTCAGTGTGCAATATAGAGGAGTGATGAACGATATGTAACTGTGTGATGTCAGTGTGCAATATAGAGGAATGATGAACAATATGTAACTGTGTGATGTCAGTGTGCAATATAGAGGAGTGATGAACAATATGTAACTGTGTGATGTCAGTGTGCAATATAGAGGAGTGTTGAACAATATGTAACTGTGTGATGTCAGTGTGCAATATAGAGGAGTGATGCAAAGTATGTAACTGTGTGATGTCATTGTGCAATATAGAAGAGTGATGAACAATATGTAACTGTGTGATGTCAGTGTGCAATATAGAGGAGTGATTAACGATATGTAACTGTGTGATGTCAGTGTGCATTATAGAGGAGTGATGAACAATATGTAGATGTGTGATGTCAGTGTGCAATACAGAAGAGTGATGAACTATATGGAACTGTGTGTTGGTGTACAATACAGAGGAGTATTGAACAATATGTAACTGTGATGTCAGTGTGCAATATAGAGGAGTGATTAACTATATGTAACTGTGTGATGTCAGTGTGCAATATAGAGGAATGATGAACAATATGTAACTGTGTGATGTCAGTGTGCAATATAGAGGAGTGGTGAACAATATGTAATTGTGTGATGTCAGTGTGTAATATAGAGGAATGGTGAACAATATGTAACTGTGTGATGTCAGTGTACAATATAGAGGAGTGATGAACAATATGTAACTGTGTGATGTCAGTGTGCAATATAGAGGAGTGATGAACAATATGTAACTGTGTGATGTCAGTGTGTAATACAGAGGAGTGATGAACAATATGTAACTGTGTGATGTCATTGTGCAATATAGAGGAGTGATGAACAATATGTAACTGTGTGATGTCAGTGTGTAATACAGAGGAGTGATGAACAATATGTAACTGTGTGATGTCAGTGTGCAATATAGAGGAGTGATGAACAATATGTAACTGTGTGATGTCAGTGTGCAATATAGAGGAGTGATGAACAATATGTAATTGTGTGATGTCAGTGTGCAATATAGAGGAGTGATAAACAATATGTAACTGTGTGATGTCAGTGTGCAATATAGAGGAGTGATGAACAATATGTAATTGTGTGATGTCAGTGTGCAATATAGAGGAGTGATAAACAATATGTAACTGTGTGATGTCAGTGTGCAATATAGAGGAGTGATAAACAATATGTAACTGTGTGATGTCAGTGTGCAGTATTTGGGAGTGATGAACAATATGTAATTGTGTGATGTCAGTGTGCAGTATAGAGGAGTGATGAACAATATGTAACTATGTGATGTCAGTGTGCAATAAAGAGGAGTGATGCAGAGTATGAAACTGTGTGATGTCAGTGTACAATATAGAGGAGTGATGAACATTATGTAACTGTGTGATGTCACTGTACAATATAGAGGAGTGATGAACAATATATAACTGTGATGTCAGTGTACAATATAGAGGAGTGATGAACAATATATAACTGTGATGTCAGTGTACAATATAGAGAAGAGATGAACAATATATAACTGTGATGTCAGTGTGCATTATAGAGGAGTGATGAACAATATGTAACTGTGTGATGTCAGTGTGCAATATAGAGGAGTGATGAACAATATGTAACTGTGATGTCAGTGTGCAATATAGAGGAGTGATGAACAATATGTAACTGTGTGATGTCAGTGTGCAATATAGAGGAGTGATGAACATTATGTAACTGTGGGATGTCAGTGTGCAATATAGAAGAGTGATGAACGATATGTAACTGTGTGATGTCAGTGTGCAATATAGAGGAGTGATGAACATTATGTAACTGTGGGATGTCAGTGTGCAATATAGAAGAGTGATGAGCTATATGTAACTGTGTGATGTCAGTGTGCAATATAGAGGAGTGATGAACATTATGTAACTGTGGGATGTCAGTGTGCAATATAGAAGAGCGATGAACAATATGTAACTGTGTGATGTCAGTGTGCAATATATGGTAGTGATGAACAATATGTAACTGTGTGATGTCAGTGTGCAATATAGAGGAGTGATGAACGATATGTAACTGTGTGATGTCAGTGTGCATTATAGAGGAGTGATGAACAATATGTAGATGTGTGATGTCAGTGTGCAATACAGAAGAGTGATGAACAATATGTATCTGTGTGATGTCAGTGTGCAATATAGAGGAGTGATGAACAATATGTAACTGTGATGTCAGTGTACAATATAGAGGAGTGATGAACAATATATAACTGTGATGTCAGTGTACAATATAGAGGAGTGATGATTTGAACCATATATAGCTGTGATGTCAATGTACAATATAGAGAAGAGATGAACAATGTATAACTGTGATGTCAGTGTGCATTATAGAGGAGTGATGAACAATATGTAACTGTGTAATGTCAGTGTGCAATATAGAGGAGTGATGAACGATATGTAACTGTGTGATGTCAGTGTGCAATATAGAGGGGTGATGAACAATATGTAACTGTGTGATGTCAGTGCGCAATATAGAGTAGTGATGAACAATATGTAACCTATGTGATGTCAGTGTGCAATATAGAGGAGTGATGAACGATATGTAACTATGTGATGTCAGTGTGCATTATAGAGGAGTGATGAACAATATGTAACTGTGGGATGTCAGTGTGCAATATAGAGGAGTGATGAACAATATGTAACTGTGTGATGTCAGTGTGCAATATAGAGGAGTGATGAACAATATGTAACTGTGTGATGTCAGTGGGCATTAAATAGGAGTGATGAACAATATGTAACTGTGTGATGTCAGTGTGCATTATAGAGGAGTGATGAACAATATGTAACTGTGGGATGTCAGTGTGCAATATAGAGGAGTGATGAACAATATGTAACTGTGTAATGTCAGTGTGCAATATAGAGGAGTGATGAACAATATGTAACTGTGTGATGTCAGTGTGCAATATAGAGGAGTGATGAACAATATGTAACTGTGTGATGTCAGTGTGCAATATAGAGGAGTGTTGAACAATATGTAACTGTGTGATGTCAGTGTACAATATATGGTAGTGATGAACAATATGTAACTGTGTGATGTCAGTGTGCAATATAGAGGAGTGATGAACAATATGTAACTGTGTGATGTCAGTGTGCAATATATGGTAGTGATGAACAATACGTAACTGTGTGATGTCAGTGTGCAATATAGAGGAGTGATGAACGATATGTAACTGTGTGATGTCAGTGTGCAATATAGAGGAGTGATGAACAATATGTAATTGTGATGTCAGTGTGCAATATAGAGGAGTGATGAACAATATGTAGATGTGTGATGTCTGTGTGCAATACAGAAGAGTGATGAACAATATGTAACTGTGTGATGTCAGTGTGCAATATAGAGGAGTGGTGAACAATATGTAACTGTGTGATGTCAGTGTGCAATATATGTGAGTGATGAACAATATGTAACTGTGTTATGTCAGTGTGCAATATAGAGGAGTGATGAACAATATGTAACTGTGTGATGTCAGTGTGCAATAAAGAGGAGTGATGCAGAGTATGTAACTGTGTGATGTCAGTGTACAATATAGAGGAGTGATGAACAATATATAACTGTGATGTCAATGTACAATATAGAGAAGAGATGAACAATATATAACTGTGATGTCAGTGTGCATTATAGAGGAGTGATGAACAATATGTAACTGTGTGATGTCAGTGTGTAATATAGATTAGTGATGAACAATATGTAACTGTGTGATGTCAGTGTGCAATATAGAGGAGTGATGAACAATATGTAACTGTGTGATGTCAGTGTGCAATATAGAGGAGTGATAAACAATATGTAACTGTGTGATGTCAGTGTGCAATATAGAGGAGTGATGAACAATATGTAACTGTGTGATGTCAGTGTGCAATATAGAGGAGTGATGAACACTATGTAACTGTGTGATGTCAGTGTGCAATATAGAGGAATGATGAACAATATATAACTGTGTGATGTCAGTGTGCAATATAGAGGAGTGATGAACATTATGTAACTGTGGGATGTCAGTGTGTATTATAGAGGAGTGATGAAGAATTTGCAACTGTGTGATAGTGCACAATATAGAGGAGTGATGAACAATATGTAACTGTGTGATGTCAGTGTACAATATAGAGGAGTGATGAACAATATGTAACTGTGGGATGTCAGTGTGCAATATAGAGGAGTGATGAACGATATGTAACTGTGTGATGTCAGTGTGCAATATAGAGGAATGATGAACAATATGTAACTGTGTGATGTCAGTGTGCAATATAGAGGAGTGATGAACGATATGTAACTGTGTGATGTCAGTGTGCAATATAGAGGAATGATGAACAATATGTAACTGTGTGATGTCAGTGTGCAATATAGAGGAGTGATGAACAATATGTAACTGTGTGATGTCAGTGTGCAATATAGAGGAGTGATGAACAATATGTAACTGTGTGATGTCAGTGTACAATATAGAGGAGTGATGAACAATATGCAACTATGTGATGTCAGTGTGCAGTATAGAGGAGTGATGAATAGTGATGTCGCGAACCTAAAATTTTGCGTTTGCGAACGGCGGACGCAAACTTCCGCAACTGTTCGCGAAAGGGCGAACCGGACGAATCACCATAGACTTCAATAGGCAGGCGAATTTTAAAACCCACAGGGACTCTTTCTGGCCACAATAGTGATGGACAAGTTGTTTCAAGGGTACTAACACCTGGATTGTGGCATGCCGGAGGGGGATCCATGGCAAAACTCCCATGGAAAATGACATAGTTGACGCAGAGTCTGGTTTTAATCCATAAAGGGTATAAATCACCTAACATTGCTAAATTGTTTGGAATAACATGCTTTAAAACATCAGGTATGATGTTGTATCGATCAGGTAGTGTAAGGGTTACGCCCGCTTCACAGTGACAGACCAAACTCCCCGTTTAAAGGGACAGTCTACACCAGAATTTTTATTGTTTTAAAAGATAGATAATCCCTTTATTACCCATTTCAAAGTTTTTCATAACTAACACATTTATAATAATATACTTTTAACCTCTGTGATTATCTTGTATCTAAGCCTCTGCAAACTGCCCCTTTTTTCAGTTCTTTTGACAGACTTGCAGTCTAGCCAATCAGTGTCTGCTCCCATATAACTTCTCGTGCACGAGCACAGTGTTATCTATATGAAATACGTGAACTAACACCCTCTAGTGGTGAAAAACTGTTAAAATGCAATCTGAAAGAGGTGGGCTTCAAGGTCTAAGAAATTAGCTTATGAACCTCATAGGTTAAGCTTTCAACTAAGAATACCAAGAGAACAAAGCAAAATTGGTGATAAAAGTACATTGGAAAATTGTTTAAAATTACATGCTCTATCTGAATCATGAAAGTTTATTTTAGCCTAGACTGTCCCTTTAACGCACCTCAAACAACCGCAAACAGTCCATTTGCACAACCGCAAACTCCCCATTTGCACAAGGTTGGATACCAAGCTAGCCATGTCCCGTTCCTTGTCCTCACTGATGTCATCAGGGGACGTGTATATGGCATCGATTTTAGGAACCGGGAGATGGAAAAAGATGCTTGGTCGGTCCTCCTACTTAAAATTTGGGGCACTGCGCGTGCAATCTGATGTGCCACCAGATAGGAGTGGTGTGTTAAGTAGTTCTATTCTTACCAGTTTATTCCCTGTTACGTCCCCTATCAGGGGACGTGTATATGGCATCGATTTTAGGAATCAGGAGAGGGAAAAAGATGCTTGGTCGGTCCTCCTGCTTCAAATTTGGGGCACTGCGCGTGCAATCTAATGTGCCACCAGTTGGAGTGGTGTGTTAAGTAGTTCTATTCTTATCAGTTTAATCCCTGTTACGTCCCCTATCAGGGGACGTGTATATGGCATCGATTTTAGGAACCAGGAGATGGAAAAAGATGCTTGGTCGGACCTCCTACTTCAAATTTGGGGCACTGCGTGTGCAATCTAATGTGCCACCAGATAGGAGTGGTGTGTTAAGTAGTACTATTCCTATCAGGTTAATCCCTGTTATGTGCCTTTTTTTTGGTTTGGTTTTTGAAGCCACAGTGCAGCACCAGAGGCCAGAAAAATAAGGCATGTACACATGCCTGAAAAATTAGGTATTGTAGCAGCGGCCAGAAAAATTGATGTTTGTTTCCCAGGCAGAAAGTGCCCTAAAACATTGCGGCTTGAACCCTAGTTGGTGGCGGATAAGTCACGCAAGTCATCCGGCATTCAGAGATAAAATACAGCAGCGTGTGGACCATTTTTAGCCCAAGGCAGCTCATCTCATCAGGCCTTTTTTAGTCGAATGTATCGCCCACTGTCAGTCCCTTCGGGATCCAACCCTCATTCATCTTAATAAAGGTGAGGTAATCTAGACTTTTTTGACCTAGGCGACTTCTCTTCTCAGTGACAATACCTCCTGCTGCACTGAAGGTCCTTTCTGACAGGACACTTGAAGCGGGGCAGGCCAGAAGTTCTATCACAAATTGGGATAGCTCAGGCCACAGGTCAAGCCTGCACACTGTCAAGGGGTTCATCGCTCCTCATGTCGGTCGAGTCGTTCTCTGAGGGTGGACCACGAAGGGCTGTGGCGATTAGTAGGACTTAAAAGCTCCGCATGTCCTCCATCAACAACACGTCTGTACAGCGTCCTGTCCTTGCCAGCGTGGTCGTGGGAGGAGGAGGATTACTTTCACCTCTTCCCTGTTAGATTCCCGTTGTGCTGTGACATCACCCTTATACGCTGTGTAAAGCATACTTTTTAATTTATTTTGGAACTGCTGCATCCTTTCCGACTTGCGGGAATTCGGTAACATTTCAGGAACTTTATGCTTATACCGGTGGTCTAGTAGCGTGGACACCCAGTACAGGTCATTCTCCTTCAGCCTTTTTATACGAGGGTGCCTCAACAGGCACGACAGCATGAAAGACCCCATTTGCACAAGGTTGGATGCCGAGCTAATCATGTCCCGTTCCTCGTCCTCAGTGATCTGACTGAAGGTATGTTCTTCCCCCCAGCCACGTACAACACCACGGGTACCAGATAGGTGACAACGAGCACCCTGGGATGCCTGTTGTTGTTGGTCTTCCTCCTCCTCCTCCTCCTCCTCCTCAAAGCCACATTCCTCCTCTGACTCCTCTTCCTCACAATCCTCTTCCAGCGTTGCCGCAGGTCCAGCAAGCGATGCTGATAAGGCTGTTTCTGGTGGTGATGGTGACCACAACTCTTCCTCTTCACGCTCATCTACGGCCTGATCCAGCACTCTTCGCAGGGCACGCTCCAGGAAGAAAACAAATGGTATGATGTCGCTGATGGTGCCTTCGGTGCGACTGACTAGGTTTGTCACCTCCTCAAAAGGACGCATGAGCCTACAGGCATTGCGCATGAGCGTCCAGTAACGTGGCAAAAAAATTCCCAGTTCCGCAGAGGCTGTCCTAGCACCCCGGTCATACAAATAGTCGTTAACGGCTTTTTCTTGTTGGATCAGGCGGTCGAACATTAGGAGTGTTGAATTACAATGTGTCGGGCTGTCGCAAATCAAGCGCCTCACTGGCATGTTGTTTTGCCGCTGGATATCTGAAAAGTGTGCCATGGCCGTGTAGGAACGCCTGAAATGGCCACACACCTTCCTGGCCTGCTTCAGGACGTCCTGTAAGCCTGGGTACTTATGCACAAAGCGTTGTACGATCAGATTACACACATGTGTCAACTTGCCCAATTTCAATGCCGCCACCAAATTTCTTCCGTGGTCACTAACCACTTTGCCGATCTCCAGTTGGTGCGGAGTCAGCCACTGATCCACCTGTACGTTCAGGGCGGACAGGAGTGCTGCTCTGGTGTGACTCTCTGCTTTCAGGCAAGTCAACCCCAAGACGGCGTGACACTGCCGTATCCGGGATGTGGAATAGTACCTGGGGAGCTGGGGGGGTGCCGTTGATGTGGAGCAAGATGCAGCAGCAGAAGAGGACTCAGCCAAGGAGGTTATGGAAGAGGATGGAGTAGGAGGAGTAGAGGAGGTGGCAGCAGGCCTGCCTGCAAGTCGTGGCGGTGTCACCAACTCCTCTGCAGAGCCACGCATTCCATGCTTGGCAGCCGTCAGCAGGTTTACCCAATGCGCAGTGTAGGTGATATACCTGCCCTGACCATGCTTTGCAGACCAGGTATCAGTGCTCAGATGGACCCTTGCCCCAACACTGTGTGCCAGACATGCCATTACTTCCTTTTGCACAATTGAGTACAGGTTGGGGATTGCCTTTTGTGCAAAGAAATTTCAGCCGGGTACCTTCCACTGCGGTGTCCCAATAGCTACAAATTTTTGGAACTCCTCAGACTCCACCAGCTTGTATGGTAAAAGCTGGCGGGCTAAGAGTTCAGTCAAGCCAGCTGTCAGATGCCGGGCCGGGGGGTGACTTTGTGACATTGGCTTCTTACGCTCAAACATTTCCTTGACAGACACCTGACTGGGCAGATGAGCAGGAACTGCTCAAGGCGAGAGACAGAGTGGCGGATGGTTGAGAGGGGGCAAGGAGGACAGCGGTGGTTGATGTGGCTGAAGATGCTGGACCAGGAGGAGGATGGCGGCTTTGAGTTTGTGTGCTGCTTGTACTCATGTGTTGATCCCATAGGCGTTTGTGATGTGCGATCATGTGCCTTCGCAAAGCAGTTGTACCTAGGTGGGTGTTGGACTTCCCACGACTCAGTTTCTTTTGGAACAGGTTGCAAATGGCATCGCTGTTGTCAGAGGCAGACACACAAAAAAATGGCACACTGCTGAGCTCTGCAATGACGGCATTCTGGTGGTGGCAACAGCATGCGTTGATTGGCGTGCTGTCTGGCTGACCCCGGGTGCAGATGCATGCTGTCTGACTGGGCCACTAGCTCCTTGCGACGACCTCCCACTCCTTCCAACTCGTCTCCTCCTCCTCTCTGTCTCCCCATCTGAACTTTTCCCCTCTTCTTCTTCTCTTCTAGCGGGCACCCACGTGATCATCAACCGCTTCACTTGTATCTGACAACTCAACAAAGGAAGCAGCAGTGGGTACAACATCATCATCATCACACCGTACGTCTATGTGTGTAATGCTGCCTGACTGAGACATATCCCTGTTATCTACATCCTCTGGCAATAATGGTTGCGCATCACTATCACTCATTTCTTCCAACTGATGTGTAAATAACTCCTCTGACAGATCAAGTGAAGCGGCTGTGGTGCTAGTGTTGGTGGTGGCGGCAGGCGGGCGAGTGGTAACTTGAGAGGTGCCCGAAGCTAAGCTGGAGGAGGATGGTGTGTCAAGGTTCCGAGCAGAAGCTGTAGAAGAATGGGTGTCCTGTGTTAGCCAGTCAACTATGTCCTCAGAACTGTTCGAGTTCGGGGTACGTGGCCTCTGAACACTGGGCATTATTCTAGGGCCAAAGGGAATCACAGCACCACAAACACGACGGCCCCTGCGGGGTGGCCTGCCTCTGCCTGTCATTTTTTTTTCGATTAGTGGTACTATGCATGCAAGCTACTGTGACAACAGATATGATTGGCACTGTGCACTGGCAGAAGTTGGCAGAGTAGACGCTGTAGGCCTAACAGGCACAGTGTCACCCCAGTGCAACTCATATATGGTGTAACAGTAGTGTAGATTTAAAAAAAAAAAACACTTTTTTGACTGTGAAATAATAGCATTCAGTTTCCTTCACACATGTGCGTTTCAGTGCCTGCCAGGGCACAGTGTCACCGCAGTGCAACTCATATCTGGTGTAACAGTAGTGTAGATTTAAACTCCCCCCTCTCTTTTGCTGTCTCTCTTCCCCTCTCTCTTTTGTTGTTTCTCTCCCCCCTCTCTTTTGCGCTCTTCCCCCCTCTCTTTTGCGCTCTCTCTCTCCCCCCTCTTTTGCACTCTCTCTCCCCCTCTCTTTTGCTGTCTCTCTCCCCCCTCTCTTTTGCTGTCTCTCTCCCCCTCTCTCTTTTGGAGTGATGAACAATATGAGGAGTGATGAACAATATGTAACTGTGTGATGTCAGTGTGCAATATAGAGGAGTTATGAACATTATTTAACTGTGTGATGTCAGTGTGCAATAAAGAGGAGTGATGCAGAGTATGTAACTGTGTGATGTCAGTTTGCAGTATAGAGGAGTGATGAACAATATGTAACTGTGTGATGTCAGTGTGCAATATAGAGGAGTAATGAACATTATTTAACTGTGTGATGTCAGTGTGCAATATAGAGGAGTGACGAACAATATGTAACTGTGTAATGTCAGTGTGCAATATAAAGGAGTGATGAACAATATGTAACTGTGTAATGTCGGCAATCTGCAGTCAGACAAACTCAGTGTAAATCTCCATAGGAAGTAGGCACTCCTTTAATTGGCTGAAACACATTCATTTAATTGCTTCTGTTTTAGCCAATCAAGAGTCAAGTTAATGACCAATCAGGAATAGCTGCAGCTGACATTCTGCTATTGGTTGCCTTACCACTATGCTGCTAATTGGTCACATGTGTCTAGATTCTGGCTGCTATTGTTCAGTTTCTAAGAGAGGGGAATTATTATTATTTTTTTATATATATACTAGTCCTAAAGCCTGTTCACACAGGCCATTTTTTGCAGTACAGCGGTCCCACCCTTTGCGCTCTCTCCCTCTCTTTTGCTCTCTCTCTCTCCCCCCTCTTGCGCTCTCTCTCTCCCCCTCTCTTTTGAGCTTTCTCTCTCCCCCCTCTCTTTTGAGCTCTCTCTCTCCCTCCTCTCTTTTGCGCTCTCTCTCTCCCCCTCTCTTTTACGCTCTCTCTCTCCCCCTCTCTTTTGCACTCTCTCTCTACCCCTCTCTTTTGTACTCTCTCCCCCTCTCTTTTGCACTCTCTCTCTCCCCCTCTCTTTTGCGCTCTCTCTCTCCCCCTCTCTTTTGCACTCTCTCTCTCCCCCATCTCTTTTGCGCTCTCTCTTTCCCCCACATCTCTTTTGTGCTCTCTCCCCCCTCTCCCCTCTCTTTTGCGCTCTCTCCCCCCTCTCTTTTCCGCTCTCTCTCTCCCCCTCTCTTTTGCGCTCTCTCTCTCTCCCCTCTCTTTTGTGCTATCTCTCTCTCCCCTCTCTTTTGCGCTGTCTCTCTCCCCTCTCTTTTGCGCTCTCTCTCCCCCCTCTCTTTTGCACTCTCTCTCCACCCCTCTCTTTTGCGCTCTCTCTCTCCCCTCTCTTTTGCGCTCTTCCCCCCTCTCTTTTGTGCTCTTCTGCCCCTCTCTTTTGCGCTCTCTCTCTCCCCACTCTTTTGCGCTCTCTCTCCCCCTCTTTTGCGCTCTTCCCCCCTCTCTTTTGCGCTCTTCCCCCCTCTCTTTTGCGCTCTCTCTCTCCCCCCTCTTTTGCGCTCTCTCTCCCCCTCTCTTTTGCTGTCTCTCTCCCCCCTCTCTTTTGCTGTCTCTCTCCCCCCTCTCTTTTGCTGTCTCTCTCCCCCCTCTCTTTTGCTGTCTCTCTCCCCCTCTCTCTTTTGCTGTCTCTCTCCCCCCTCTCTTTTGCTGTCTCTCACCCCCTCTCTTTTGCTGTCTCTCTCCCCCTCTCTTTTGCTGTCTCTCTCCCCCCTCTCTTTTGCTGTCTCTCTTTCTCCTCTCTCTTTTGCTGTCTCTCTCCCCCCTCTCTTTTTCTGTCTCTCTCCCCCTCTCTTTTGATGTCTCTCTTCCCCTCTCTCTTTTGATATCTCTCTCCCCCCCCCCTCTATTTTGCTGTCTCTCTCCTCCCTCTCTTTTGCTGTCTATCTCCCCCTCTCTATTTTGCTGTCTCTCTCCCCCTCTCTTTTGCTGTATCTCTTCTCCTCTCTCTTTTGCTGTCTCTCTCCCCCTCTCTTTTGCTGTCTCTCTCCCTCTCTCTTTTGCTGTCTCTCTCCCCCCTCTCTTTTGCTGTCTCTCTCCCCCCTCTCTTTTGCTGTCTCTCTCCCCCTCTCTCTTTTGTTGTCTCTCTCCCCCTCTCTTTTGCTGTCTCTCTCCCCCTCTCTTTTGCTGTCTCTCTTCCCCTCTCTCTTTTGCTGTCTCTCTCCCCCCTCTCTTTTGCTGTCTCTCTCCCCCTCTCTTTTGCTGTCTCTTTCCCCCTCTCTCTTTTGCTGTCTCTCTCCCCTCTCTCTTTTGCTGTCTCTCTCCCCCCTCTCTTTTGCTGTCTCCCCCCCTCTCTTTTGCTGTCTCTCTTCCCCTCTCTCTTTTGCTGTCTTTCCCCCCCTCTCTTTTGCTGTCTCTCTCCCCCTCTCTTTTGCTGTCTCTCTCCCCCTCTCTTTTGCTGTCTCTCTCCCCCTCTCTTTTTTGCTGTCTCCCACCCCTCTCTCTTTTGCTTTCTCTTTCCCCCTCTCTTTTGCTGCCTCTCTTCCCCCTCTCTTTTGCTGTCTCTCTCCCCCTCTCTTTTGCTGTATCTCTCCCCCCCTCTCTTTTGCTGTCTCTCTCCCCCTCTATCTTTTGCTGTCTCTCTCCCCCTCTCTTTTGCTGTCTCTCTTCCCCCCTCTTTTGCTATCTCTCTCCCCCCTCTCTTTTGCTGTCTCTCTCCCCCTCTCTCTTTTGCTGTCTCTCTCTCCCTCTCTCTATCCCCCCTCTTCTGCTCTCTCTATTCACCCTCTTCTGTTCTCTCTCCCCCCCTCTCTTTTGAGCTCTCTCTCTCCCCTCCTCTGTCTCCCCTCCTCTCTCTCCCTTCCTCTCTATCTCTCTCCCCTCTCTATCTCTCCCCCTCTCTTTTGTGCTCTCTCTCCCCTCTCTTTTGCGCTCTCTCTCCCTTCTATCTCGCGACCGCGTCTGGCCACGCCCCCTTCATGCACAGCCACGCCCCCTCCATGCCACTTCACGCCCAGCCACGCCCCCTTCATGCCGGCCACGCCCCCTTGCCCACTTCTGCTGCAGATCAGCTAGGGACTCAAAGGCCAGGTGTTTTTGTCCTTGTGCTGTCTCTACTGCGCATGACAGCTTCGGACAAACACACTTAGCCTTTTATTATATAGGATATTTATTGAGGTTGTAGAATAAGTAAAACAGGCAAGTTATATCACAGAGCTACAAACATACAAGAGATGAAATCACTGACATGATTATAATCTCCAAATAAAGACTTGTCAAACTAGGAACACTCATATTGCCTAAGAAAGCAAATAAAAATGGAACCTCCTATTTTCTATTAAGGTGTATCCCTTTAAGATATAGTGAGATATAAAATGAAGTAATAATTCCCCCCAAAGACAAAAGGGGGCCTCTTTTGGACCTCCTGGATTAGATTAATGAAATAATGAAATAATAAATCAGGCCACTCTTGGGTAGTGATGTCGCGAACCTAAAAATTTCGTTTTGCGAACGGCGGACTCGAACTTCCGCTACTGTTCGCGAACCGGCGAACCGCGCGAACCGCCATTGACTTCAATAGGCAGGCGAACTTTTAAACCCAGAAGGACTCTTTCTGGCCACAATAGTGATGGAAAAGTTGTTTCAAGGGGACTAACACCTGGACTGTGGCATGCCGAATGGGGATCCATGGCAAAACTCCCACGGAAAATTACATAGTTGATGCAGAGTCTGGTTTTAAGCCATAAAGGGCATAAATCACCTAACATTCCTAAATTGTTTTGAATAATGTGCTCTAAAACATCAGGTATGATGTCGTATCGATCAGGTAGTGCAAGGGTTATGCCCGCTTCAAAGTGACAGACCAAACTCCCTGTGTAATGCACCGCAAACAACTGCAAACAGTCCATTTGCACAACCACGAGTTAGATAGATTTGATAGTTAGATACATACATTACATAGATCAATAGATGCAATATACATATGATAGATACAAATTACATAGATCAATAGATGCAATATCCATTTGATGATAGATACGAATTACATAGATCAATCGATGCAATATACATTTGATAGATACAAATTACATAGATCAAAAGATGCAATATACATTTGATAGATACGAATTACATCGATCAATAGATTCAATTTATATTTGATAGATACGATTGATAGTTAGATAGATTTGATAGATAAATAGATAGATTTGATAGATATATGATTTCCCTGACAGAGTATAACAATAAGACATGCAGTCTGGGACCCGTGGTGTGTTATGTAGTATTATTCTTAGCAGTTTACTACCTGTTACTCCCCCTATCGGGGGAGGTCTATATGGGCTGCATTTTTGGAACAGGGAGATGGAAGAAGATGATTGGTCTGTCCTCCTACTTCAAATTTGGCCTAAACACAAGTGGCTGTCTCAAATCAGTCCGGCCACGAGATAGATAGATTTGATAGAGAGATATACATAGATTGATAGTTCGATAGAATCGATAGAAGATAAATAGATCGATTTGATAGATATATAATTACCCTTACAAAGTATAATAATAAAACATGCGTTCTGGGAGCCATGGTAACTAGGTTGTGTTAAGTACTACTATTCTTAGCACTTTAATCCCTGTAACTCCCCCTATCGGGGGAGGTCTATAGGCCTGCATGATCACCCTGACAAATTATAACAACAAGACATGCGGTCTGGGACCCATGGTAACTAGGTTTTGTTTATATTAGTACTATTCTTAGCACTTTAATCCATGTTACTCCCCCTATCTGTGTAGGTCTATATGGCCTGCATGATTACCCTGACAAAGTATAACAACAAGACATGCGGTCTGGGACCCATGGTAACTAGGTTGTGTTAAGTAGTACTATTCTTAGCACTTTAATCCCTGTAACTCCCCCTATCGGGGGAGGTCTATACGGCCTGCCTGATTACCCTCACCAAATATAACAACAAGACATGCGGTCTGGGACCCATGGTAACTAGGTTGTGTTAAGTAGTACAGTTCTTATTAGTTTAATACCTGTTACTCACCCTATCGGGGGAGGTCTATACGGCCTGCCTGATTACACTCACCAAATATAACAACAAGACATGCGGTCAGGGACCCATGGTAACTAGGTTGTGTTAAGTAGTACAGTTCTTATTATTTTAATACCTGTTACTCACCCTATCGGGGGAGGTCTATACGGCCTGCCTGATTACCCTCACCAAATATAACAACAAGACATGCGGTCTGGGACCTATGGTAACTAGGTTGTGTTTATATTAGTACTATTCTTAGCACTTTAATCCCTTTTACTCACCCTATCGGGGGAGGTCTATACGGCCTGCCTGATTACCCTCACCAAATATAATAACAAGACATGTGGTCTGGGACCCATGGTAACTAGGTTGTGTTAAGTAGTACAGTTCTTATTAGTTTAATACCTGTTACTCACCCTATCGGGGGAGGTCTATACGGCCTGCCTGATTACACTCACCAAATATAACAACAAGACATGCAGTCTGGGACCCATGGTAACTAGGTTGTGTTAAGTAGTACAGTTCTTATTAGTTTAATACCTGTTACTCACCCTATCGGGGGAGGTCTATACGGCCTGCCTGATTACCCTCACCAAATATAACAACAAGACATGCAGTCTGGGACCCATGGTAACTAGGTTATGTTAAATTGTACTATTCTTCGCACTTTAATCCCTGTAACTCCCCCTATCGGGGGAGGTCTATACGGCCTGCCTGATTACCCTCACCAAATATAACAACAAGACATGCGGTCTGGGACCCATGGTAACTAGGTTGTGTTAAGTTGTACTATTCTTAGCACTTTAATCCCTGTAACTCCCCCTATCGGGGGAGGTCTATACGGCCTGCCTGATTACCCTCACCAAATATAACAACAAGACATGCGGTCTGGGACCTATGGTAACTAGGTTGTGTTTATATTAGTACTATTCTTAGCACTTTAATCCCTTTTACTCACCCTATCGGGGGAGGTCTATACGGCCTGCCTGATTACCCTCACAAAATATAACAAAAAGACATGCGGTCTGGGAGCCATGGAAAGGTTGTGTTAACTAGTACTATTCTTAGCACTTTAATCCCTGTTCCTCCCCCTATTGGGGGAAGTCTATATGGCCTGCCTGATTACCCTCACAAAATATAACAATAAGACATGCGGCCTGGGAGCCATGGTAAGGTTGTGTTGACTAGCACTATTCTTAGCACTTTAATCCCTGTTCCTCCCCCTATCGGGGGAGGTCTATTGGCCTGCCTGATTACCCTCACCAAATATAACAATAATACATGCGGTCTGGGACCCATGGTAAGGTTGTGTTAACTAGTACTATTCTTAGCACTTTAATCCCTGTTCCTCCCCCTATCGGAGGAGGTCTATACGGCCTGCCTGATTACCCTCACCAAATATAACAACAAGACATGTGGTCTGGGACCCATGGTAACTAGGTTGTGTTTATATTAGTACTATTCTTAGCACTTTAATCCCTTTTACTCCCCCTATCGGTGGAGGTCTATACGGCCTGCCTGATTTCCCTCACCAAATATAACAACAAGACATGCGGTCTGGGACCCATGGTAACTAGGTTGTGTTTATATTAGTACTATTCTTAGCACTTTAATCCCTTTTACTCCCCCTATCGGTGGAGGTCTATACGGCCTGCCTGATTACCCTCACCAAATATAACAACAAGACATGCGGTCTGGGACCCATGGTAAATAGGTTGTGTTTATATTAGTACTAGTCTTAGCACTTTAATCCCTTTTACTCCCCCTATCGGTGGAGGTCTATACGGCCTGCCTGATTTCCCTCACCAAATATAACAACAAGACATGCGGTCTGGGACCCATGGTAACTAGGTTGTGTTAAGTTGTACTATTCTTCGCACTTTAATCCCTGTAACTCTCCCTATCGGGGTAGGTCTATACGGCCTGCCTGATTACCCTCACCAAATATAATAACAAGACATGCGGTCTGGGACCCATGGTAACTAGGTTGTGTTAAGTAGTACAGTTCTTATTAGTTTAATACCTGTTACTCACCCTATCGGGGGAGGTCTATACGGCCTGCCTGATTACACTCACCAAATATAACAACAAGACATGCGGTCTGGGACCCATGGTAACTAGGTTGTGTTAAGTAGTACAGTTCTTATTAGTTTAATACCTGTTACTCACCCTATCGGGGGAGGTCTATACAGCCCGCCTGATTCCCCTAACAAAATATAACAAGACATGCGGTCTGAGACCCATGGTAACTAGGTTGTGTTTATATTAGTACTAATTTTAGCACTTTAATCCCTTTTACTCCCCCTATCGGTGGAGGCCTATACGGCCTGCCTGATTACCCTCACCAAATATAACAACAAGACATGCGGTCTGGGACCCATGGTAACTAGGTTGTCTTAAGTAGTACTATTCTTATTAGTTTAATAACTGTTACTCACCCTATCGGGGGAGGTCTATACAGCCTGCCTGATTACCCTCACCAAATATAACAACAAGACATGCGTTCTGGGACCCATGGTAACTAGGTTGTGTTAAGTAGTACAGTTCTTATTAGTTTAATACCTGTTACTCACCTTATGGGGGGAGGTCTATACAGCCTGCCTGATTACCCTCACCAAATATAACAACAAGACATGCGGTCTGGGACCCATGGTAACTAGGTTGTGTTTATATTAGTACTATTCTTAGCACTTTAATACTTTTTACTCACCCTATCGGGGGAGGTCTATACGGCCTGCCTGATTACCCTCACAAAATATAACAATAAGACATGCAGTCTGGGAGCCATGGAAAGGTTGTGTTAACTAGTACTATTCTTAGCACTTTAATCCCTGTTCCTCCCCCTATCTGGGGAGGTCTATTGGCCTGCCTGATTACCCTCACCAAATATAACAATAAGACATGCGGTCTGGGACCCATGGTAAGGTTGTGTTAACTAGTACTATTCTTAGCACTTTAATCCCTGTTCCTCCCCCTATCGGGGGAGGTCTATACGGCCTGCCTGATTACCCTCACCAAATATAACAACAAGACATGTGGTCTGGGACCCATGGTAACTAGGTTGTGTTTATATTAGTACTATTCTTAGCACTTTAATTCCTTTTACTCCCCCTATCGGTGGAGGTCTATACGGCCTGCCTGATTTCCCTCACCAAATATAACAACAAGACATGCGGTCTGGGACCCATGGTAACTAGGTTGTGTTTATATTAGTACTATTCTTAGCACTTTAATCCCTTTTACTCCCCCTATCGGTGGAGGTCTATACGGCCTGCCTGATTACCCTCACCAAATATAACAACAAGACATGCGGTCTGGGACCCATGGTAAATAGGTTGTGTTTATATTAGTACTAGTCTTAGCACTTTAATCCCTTTTACTCCCCCTATCGGTGGAGGTCTATACGGCCTGCCTGATTTCCCTCACCAAATATAACAACAAGACATGCGGTCTGGGACCCATGGTAACTAGGTTGTGTTAAGTTGTACTATTCTTCGCACTTTAATCCCTGTAACTCTCCCTATCGGGGTAGGTCTATACGGCCTGCCTGATTACCCTCACCAAATATAATAACAAGACATGCGGTCTGGGACCCATGGTAACTAGGTTGTGTTAAGTAGTACAGTTCTTATTAGTTTAATACCTGTTACTCACCCTATCGGGGGAGGTCTATACGGCCTGCCTGATTACACTCACCAAATATAACAACAAGACATGCGGTCTGGGACCCATGGTAACTAGGTTGTGTTAAGTAGTACAGTTCTTATTAGTTTAATACCTGTTACTCACCCTATCGGGGGAGGTCTATACAGCCCGCCTGATTCCCCTAACAAAATATAACAACAAGACATGCGGTCTGAGACCCATGGTAACTAGGTTGTGTTTATATTAGTACTAATTTTAGCACTTTAATCCCTTTTACTCACCCTATCGGTGGAGGTCTATACAGCCTGCCTGATTACCCTCACCAAATATAACAACAAGACATGCGTTCTGGGACCCATGGTAACTAGGTTGTGTTAAGTAGTACAGTTCTTATTAGTTTAATACCTGTTACTCACCTTATGGGGGGAGGTCTATACAGCCTGCCTGATTACCCTCACCAAATATAACAACAAGACATGCGGTCTGGGACCCATGGTAACTAGGTTGTGTTTATATTAGTACTATTCTTAGCACTTTAATACTTTTTACTCACCCTATCGGGGGAGGTCTATACGGCCTGCCTGATTACCCTCACAAAATATAACAATAAGACATGCAGTCTGGGAGCCATGGAAAGGTTGTGTTAACTAGTACTATTCTTAGCACTTTAATCCCTGTTCCTCCCCCTATTGGGGGAAGTCTATATGGCCTGCCTGATTACCCTCACAAAATATAACAATAAGACATGCGGTCTGGGAGCCATGGTAAGGTTGTGTTGACTAGCACTATTCTTAGCACTTTAATCCCTGTTCCTCCCCCTATCGGGGGAGGTCTATTGGCCTGCCTGATTACCCTCACCAAATATAACAATAAGACATGCGGTCTGGGACCCATGGTAAGGTTGTGTTAACTAGTACTAATCTTAGCACTTTAATCCCTGTTCCTCCCCCTATCGGGGGAGGTCTATACGGCCTGCCTGATTACCCTCACCAAATATAACAACAAGACATGTGGTCTGGGACCCATGGTAACTAGGTTGTGTTTATATTAGTACTATTCTTAGCACTTTAATCCCTTTTACTCCCCCTATCGGTGGAGGTCTATACGGCCTGCCTGATTTCCCTCACCAAATATAACAACAAGACATGCGGTCTGGGACCCATGGTAACTAGGTTGTGTTTATATTAGTACTATTCTTAGCACTTTAATCCCTTTTACTCCCCCTATCGGTGGAGGTCTATACGGCCTGCCTGATTACCCTCACCAAATATAACAACAAGACATGCGGTCTGGGACCCATGGTAACTAGGTTGTGTTTATATTAGTACTAGTCTTAGCACTTTAATCCCTTTTACTCCCCCTATCGGTGGAGGTCTATACGGCCTGCCTGATTTCCCTCACCAAATATAACAACAAGACATGCGGTCTGGGACCCATGGTAACTAGGTTGTGTTAAGTTGTACTATTCTTCGCACTTTAATCCCTGTAACTCTCCCTATCGGGGTAGGTCTATACGGCCTGCCTGATTACCCTCACCAAATATAATAACAAGACATGCGGTTTGGGACCCATGGTAACTAGGTTGTGTTGAGTAGTACAGTTCTTATTAGTTTAATACCTGTTACTCACCCTATCGGGGGAGGTCTATACAGCCCGCCTGATTCCCCTAACAAAATATAACAACAAGACATGCGGTCTGGGACCCATGGTAACTAGGTTGTGTTTATATTAGTACTATTCTTAGCACTTTAATCCCTTTTACTCCCCCTATCGGTGGAGGCCTATACGGCCTGCCTGATTACCCTTACCAAATATAACAACAAGACATGCGGTCTGAGACCCATGGTAACTAGGTTGTCTTAAGTAGTACTATTCTTATTAGTTTAATAACTGTTACTCACCCTATCGGGGGAGGTCTATACGGCCTGCCTGATTACCCTCACCAAATATAACAACAAGACATGCGTTCTGGGACCCATGGTAACTAGGTTGTGTTAAGTAGTACAGTTCTTATTAGTTTAATACCTGTTACTCACCTTATGGGGGGAGGTCTATACAGCCTGCCTGATTACCCTCACCAAATATAACAACAAGACATGCGGTCTGGGACCCATGGTAACTAGGTTGTGTTTATATTAGTACTATTCTTAGCACTTTAATCCCTTTTACTCCCCCTATCAGGGGAGGTCTATACGGCCTGCCTGATTACCCTCACCAAATATAACAACAAGATGTGCGGTCAGGGAACCATGGTAAGGTTACTTCCTTTTGCACAATCAAGTATACCAGTTGCAGAGGTTCTGACCCTGCATTATGGCTGCACCTCTCCCTAAAAGAGGGATCTGTTACAGAGTCTGTGGGCCTGTATGCAAAGAGCTGGCCTGCCTGAAAGGAGCAGCAAGGCAGATCAAAAGATGCAATATACATTTGATAGATAAGAAATACAGAGATCGATAGATGCAATATATATTTGATAGATACGATTGATAGTTAGATAGATTAGATAGATTGATAGATTAGATAGATAAATAGATAGATAGATTTGATAGATATATAATTTCAATGACAGAGTATTACAAGACGTGCGGTCAGGGAACCATGGTAAGGTTACTTCCTTTTGCATAATGGAGTACAGGTTGGGGTCCGGGATTGCATTTTTGTGCTGTTTGATTCTTTCAGGTATACCAGTTGCCGAAGGTTCTGACCCTGCATTCTGGCTGCACCTCTCCCTGCAAGAGAGATCTGTTACAGAGTCTGTGGGCCTGTATGCAAAGAGCTGGCCTGCCTGAAAGGAGCAGCAAGGCAGAGCGATCGATTCATGCCTATAAGAAACCAGAGGGCATGATACCTGCTTGAAGTGTGCAGTGAGGCAGAGTGATCTATTCCTGCCTAGAAGCAGACAGGCAGAGGGGACGCTACTTGCCTGGGAGCACACTGAGACCAGCCCAGCTGGGGGAGATACAGCCGCTGGCTTGACCCCGGTCTCAGCCATGATAGCCCTGGTCCCACTATTTGGAAAAAGAGGGATCAATTCCTGCCAAGAAGCAGCCTGGCAGGTGGATTTATTCCTGCATAGAAGCAGACAGGCAGAGGGGGCGATACCTGCTAAGAAAAAGCTGCAGTGCAGAGAGGATGCAACCTGAATGGGAGTCCACTGAGACCAGCCCAGCTGCGGGAGATACATGCGCTGGCTTGACTCCGGTCTCAGCAACTATATCTCTGGTCCCACTATATGGTGGCCACCCCTGGGTTTGGACAGAGGAAGGGAGACCCCCTAGTGGAGTAACGCTACATCCGGGAGATGCAAAAACATGATTGGACACCCAGTACAGGTCGTTCTCCTTCAGCCTTTTTATACGAGGGTCCCGGACTGTCAACAGAAACAACAGCATCAAACACCACATATGCCATCCTTTTGAATAATCCAGTACAGGTATGGCATCTATTTTAGGAACCCGTAAAGATAATTTTTAGGAACCGGGAGATGGAAAAAGATGCTTGGACAGTACACCCAGTACAGGTAGTTCTCCTGCGGGCCTTTGTAGACGAGGGTCCAGGACCCTCAACAGTAACAACAGCAGGAAACAGCACATATGCCATCCTTTCGATTTTAGAAACCCGGAGATAATTTTTAGGACCCGGGAAATTGAACAAAAAATATGATTGGACACCCAGTACACTTCGTTCTCCTTCAGCCTTTTTAAACGAGGGTCCCAGACCCTCAACAGAAACAGCAGCAGGAAACACCACATATGCCATCCTTTTGAATAATCCAGTACAGGTATGGCATCGATTTTAGAATGCCAGGGGTCATTTTTAGGAACCGGGAAATTGAACAAAAAACATGATTGGACACCCAGTACACTTCGTTCTCCTTCAGCCTTTTTAGATGAGGGTCCCGGACCCTCAACAGAAACAACAGCAGGAAACACCACATATGCCATCCTTTTGAATAATCCAGTACAGGTATGGCATCGATTTTAGAAACCCAGTGATCATTTTTAGGAACCGGGAAATTGAACAAAAAACATGATTGGACACCCAGTACACTTCGTTCTCCTTCAGCCTTTTTATACGAGGGTCCCGGACCCTCAAAAGAAACAACAGCAGGAAACACCACATATGCCATCCTTTTGAATAATCCAGTACAGGTATGGCATCGATTTTAGAAACCCAGGGATAATTTTTAGGACCTGGGAAATTGAACAAAAAACATGATTGGACACCCAGTACACTTCGTTCTCCTTCAGCCTTTTTAGACGAGGGTCCCGGACCCTCAACAGAAACAACAGCAGGAAACATCACATATGCCATCCTTTTGAATAATCCAGTAGTACAGGTATGGCATCCATTTTAGGAACCCGGAGATAATTTTTAGGAACCGGGAGATGGAAAAAGATGCTTGGACGACCAGTACACTTCGTTCTCCTTCAGCCTTTTAAGACGAGGGTCCAGGACCCTCAACAGGCACAACAGCAGGAAACACCACATATGCCATCCTTTTGAACAATCCAGTACAGGTATGGCATTGATTTTAGGAACCCGGAGATATTTTATAGGAACCGGGAAATTGAACAAAAAACATGATTGGACACCCAGTACACTTCATTCTCCTTCAGCCTTTTTATACGAGGGTCCCGGACCCTCAACAGACACAACTGCAGGAAACACCACATATGCCATCTTTTTGAATAATCCAGTACAGTTATGGCATCCATTTTAGAAACCCAGAGATAATTTTTAGGAACCGGGAGATGGAAAAAGATGCTTGGACAACCAGTACACTTCCTTCTCCTTCAGCCTTTTTAGACGAGGGTCCAGGACCCTCAACAGGCACAACAGCATGAAACACCACATATGCCATCCTTTTGAACAATCCAGTATAGGTATGGCATTGATTTTAGGAACCCGGAGATAATTTTTAGGAACCGGGAAATTGAAAAAAAAAAACATGCTTGGACACCCAGTACAGGTCGTTCTCCTTCAGCCTTTTTATACGATGGTGTCAGGATTATCACTGCAGGGCATATTGTTGAGTCTGTCCCTTTAATTAACACTCCGTTTTACACAAGCATTGCCTATAAAAGTCTGGACTTACCATTCTCCATTGCTTGTTATTGTCCGTATGCTACCTACTGGTAGCTAAACGGTACTATCCTGAGCCTATGCTTGTCCCTGTTGTTGCTGCTGCTAACCAGCTTGCACCGTCTTCAGATTGTTAGTCCGGATCTATATTGGATCACTCCGTGGTGACGTCAAACGCCAACTACGGAGAAACCGGAGCTCTGAACTAACCTGCAATACCGGACCTCCTGTAGCCTGTGTGGCACCTCCTAAACCGGATCTCACGGAGCCCTCATAGGGGAATTGCTCTCATATCAGGTACCTAAAACTCAAGTATCTTACAGTTGTCCTTAAATTTACCTTGGCGTAATTCTTTAAACTCCTCTAGCTAGGAGCATATGTCAGACAAGCTTGTCACTTCTCTCTAACAGTTTATGTTACTTATTTTCTGCCTATTTTCAATTACATGTTGTACAACAGTAGTTATTCATTGTTATAATTAAAGGTAAATTTTTACCAAGTTTATCTATTTTTACTATTTTTATGGGTTATTATGTGAGATACACTGCTACATAAATTCAGTGTTAAGAAATAGCACATGTGGTAGCAATAGTGTCTGCTCATTTTCTCCCTGACATTAACCTTGCTTACTGCTTTATCTGCTGCTTGACACTATCACTGTTGGTAGTTCATGTCATACAGCAGTAATTCCTCTTGCTACAACTACTCAAATTATAAGTACATAGTTAAAGTCTCAGCAGCTGTGGTTCTCAAACTAATTTTATGATTCTTATCACTTAGCTATCGTAAGAGAGTCTGACAGAATAACAAGCCATAATTACAAATGGACCCAGCTGAGATGACTGCACGTATGCAGACTTTAAACCAAAGAGTTGATTTACTAACAGAGGGATTAACCACACTCAAGGCAGAAAATAGTGCCCTTAAGGCTTACATTAAAGAATACATAGAACCTAAGATACATTCATCAGAACCACAAATAAGTCTCCCTGAGAAATTTTCTGGCGACAGATCTCAATACAGAGATTTTAAAAACGCTTGCCTTCTGCTTTTTACACTTAAAGGGACACTGTACCCAAAAAATTTCTTTCGTGATTCAGATTGAGCATGACATTTTAAGCAACTTTCTAATTTACTCCTATTATCAAATTTTCTTCATTCTCTTGGTATCTTTATTTGAAATGCAAGAATGTAAGTTTAGATGCCGGCCCATTTTTGTGAACAACCTGAGTTGTCCTTGCTGATTGGTGGATAAATTCATCCACCAATAAAAAAGTGCTGTCCAGAGTACTGAAACCAAAAAAAAGCTTAGATGCCTTCTTTTTCAAATAATGATAGCAAGAGAACGAAGAAAAATTGATAATAGGAGTAAATTAGACAGTTGCTTAAAATTGCATGCTCTTTATGAATTACAAAAGAAAATTTTTGGGTACAGTGTCCCTTTAAGCCACAAACTTACCCAAATGATAGGTCTCGTGTTTTGACTATCATTTCTTACTTGAGAGGCGAACCCCGTACATGGGCCAATACTTTTTTTGAGACTAACGACACTATATTAAACTCACTTGATGCTTTCCTAACGGCTATGGGTCAGTTATACGAAGATCCATTCAAACAACAAACCGCTGAGACAGCTCTTAGGGCATTGAAACAAAAGAAAATAATTGTAGAAGAGTATATCTCTGACTTTAAAAGATGGGCAAAAGATTCCCAGTGGAATGATGTATCTCTTAAAAACCAATTTAGACTCGGCCTATCCGAGCCTATCAAAGATGAGCTGTCTCACATAGACCTGCCCTCCACCTTAGAAGGGCTTATAAATCTCACTATCACAATAGATAGGCGTCTCAGAGAACGTATGCATGAGAGGTCTTACCAGGAGACACATTACAAAAAACACTATACAACCCCTACACCTCATGCCTCTAGTAAATCAACAGTTGAACCTATGGATATCGGTTTTCTGAAAGGACCCCTATCTACCCAAGAGAAAAATAGAAGACGTGAAAACAACTTGTGTTTATATTGTGCCTCAGAAGAGCATACCGTGAAAGACTGTTCCTCTTTGCTGAGACAACAAAAGGGTAAAAATACTACAACCCTATCCTGTTGTAACACTTATGATTCCACCACAACCTATTGTAAAATCAATCTTTTATTACAGTGGGATCTCCTACGAGTCAACGTTCCAGCCATTATTGATTCTGGCGCAACAGCCTGTTATATTGATAAGGAATTCACCCATAGTAATAAAATACCACTTGTGCACAAAAAATCTCCTATTCTTTTGCGTGGTATAGATGGTAAGATTCTTTCCTCAGGTCCAGTCGAATATCAGACGATACCTCTATTGGTATCTATGACTGAACATCACAGGGAATATATATCTTTTGACGTTATTACTTCACCAGTATCCCCTGTTATTCTGGGTTTAACATGGTTAAGTTTACATAACCCCAGTATATCATAGGAAACACTCTCACTCACTTTTAACTCCAAATATTGCACTACTACATGTTTCCCTATTGCTATCCTCCACACTTCCCAGGCAAATACTGAGATCCAAATACCTAGTGAGTATAGGGATTTTATGGATCTATTCAATAAGACCGAGTCTGAGAGTTTACCTCCACATAGGAAGTATGACTGCCCTATAGAAATAATACCTGGTGCAGATATTCCCTGTGGGAATATCTTTCCTCTCTCTAAAACAGAACTCGAACACTTAAAATCATACTTAGAGGATAACTTAAGGAAGGGGTTTATACGCCCTTCTACATCACCGGTGGGAGACGGAATATTCTTTGTAAAAAACAAAGACGGCTCCCTAAGGCCCATTATAGACTATAGACAACTAAACAGGATCACAGTAAAGAATAGATACCCCTTGCCTCTGATTCCAGAACTAATCGAGAGATTAGAAGGGGCCAAGTTCTTTACGAAATTGGACCTTCGGGGGGCGTATAATTTAATCAGAGTACGAAGTGGGGACGAGTGGCTGACGGCGTTCAGGACCCGATACGGCCACTATGAATACACAGTCATGCCGTTCAGGCTCTGTAACGCCCCGGCCACCTTCCAGTATTTAATAAATGACTTGTTTAGAGATATCTTAGACATTTTCATAGTCATATATCTAGACGACATTTTAATATACTCTAAGACACTGTCTGAACACATACTACATGTCAGACAAGTCCTCTCTCGTTTAAGAGACAATCACCTCTATGTCAAACCAGAAAAATGTATTTTCAATTCTCAGAGTATAGCTTTTCTTGGGTACATCATCACGCCCTCAGGTATCCACATGGAGGAATCAAAGATACAAACCATTAAAGATTGGCCTAGCCCTAAATCAAGAAAAGAAGTCCAAAGGTTCCTGGGCTTTGCAAATTTTTATCGCAAATTTATAAAGAACTTCTCTAAAGTCACCAAACCATTAACCACCTTAACAAGGACCAGCATACCATTTAAATGGAATCAAGAAGCACAAAAAGCTTTTGAATTTTTGAAACTAAAATTCACCACCACACCTATTCTTAGGTTTCTGAATCCCGAGTATCAATATATACTGGAAGTCGATGCTTCAGACATCGCCGTTGGTGCTGTTCTTTCACAAAGAGACAGCTTAAAACAACCTCTACACCCTGTTGCTTTTTTTTTCTCGATCACTGAATTCAGCTGAACAAAATTACCCCATTGGGGAAAAAGAAATGTTGGCTATTAAATTGTCACTCAAGCATTGGAGGCACCTTCTTGAGGGTACATTTGTTCCAATATTGATCTATACGGATCACAGAAACTTGCAGTACCTAAAAAGCACTAGGACCCTCTCCTCTAGACAAGTAAGGTGGAATTTATTCCTCACCAGATTTAATTATCAAATAGTCTATCGACCAGCAAGTAAAAATCATAAAGCAGATGCCCTCTCTAGGTTACCTTGTTATGAACGTAACCCTCCGCCCCATGAAAGCTTGATACCTAAAGACAGGTTTATTTCTTTTATCTGCAACTTCAAAACACAATTGCTATGTGAACAAATGGAAGATCAAACAAAACCACTATCCCTCCTGGACAGGAGGGATGATAAATTGTATTACCACCAGGGACTGTTGCACATTCCTCCAACTCGCAGACAAATGGTTTTACAAACTGTCCATGATTCTTTACTAGCTGGACACCTGGGAATAAAAAAGACACTAGAACTTGCAAAGAGGTCTTACTTGTGGCCTAATATGACTAAAGAGGTAAAACAGTATGTAGCTTCGTGTCATACATGTACCATTTCCAAATCAACAAAACAAGCACCCTATGGGTTTCTACTACCTCTCACTACTCCATCAATTCCATGGTCAGAAATAGCACTTGATTTTATAGTTGAATTACCTGAATCGAACAACTTTAACACCATTTTAGTAGTGGTAGACTTATTCAGTAAAATGGCACACTTCGTTCCGTATCACAAATTGCCTACCGCCATGGAAACCATCCAATTACTTATAAAACATGTCTTCAAACTCCACAGTCTTCCTACTTCTATCCTCAGTGACAGGGGAAGCCAATTTTCTAGTAGATTATGGACAAACTTCTGCAAGTTATTCGGCATTGACAAAAGACTCACTACTGCTTATCATCCTCAAAGTAACGGGCAGACAGAGCGATGTAACCAATGGATTGAGCAGTATATACAGCTTTATTGCTCTGATCAACAAGATTCATGGTCCATACACTTACCCTATGCTGAGTTTTCATTCAACAACACTATTAATTCCACCACTGGAACTACACCGTTCTTTGCCAATTATGGTCTCCACCCCAGGTTTCATTTATACCCTGATAATCGTAGCACTTTTCCAGGTATATCTGAACTCTCCGATGCCATCTCTACCAGTTTCTCTGCTATACAAACAGCCATTGTAGAATCAAAGGAAACACACAAAAAAATACTATGATAGGAAAAGAAGGAAACCACCCTCTTATACTATCGGAGACCTCGTTTGGTTATCCACCAGAAATCTGAAGCTCAATACTGCTTCAAAGAAGTTCTCTCCTCTATATATAGGACCCTATCCTATCACCCGGGTTCTGAATGTAAATGCCGTTACCCTAAAACTTCCAGAAAATATGAAAGTACACCCTACTTTCCATGTCTCCCTCCTCAAACCATACAAGGCATTAAGAAACATTCCATCAGATTGTGCTGCGCAGGTTTCAATAGACCCTACCACTGAATACGAAGTCCGAGCAATTCTGGATTCTCGGTTATTCCGTGGGATGTTGCAATATCTCATTAGTTGGAAAGGATACTCATCGGAACACGATTCCTGGGAACCTGCTAGTAACATCTCCGCACCACGATTAATTTCGCTTTTCCATAGGAGGAACCCGGACCGTCCGCACCCTGAGCACCGGAGTTGCTCCTAGACGAGGGGATACTGTCAGGATTATCACTGCAGGGCATATTGTTGAGTCTGTCCCTTTAATTAACACTCCATTTTACACAAGCATTGCCTATAAAAGCCTGGACTTACCATTCTCCATTGCTTGTTATTGTCCGTCTGCCACCCACTGGTAGCTAAACGTTACTATCCTGAGCCTATGCTTGTCCCTGTTGTTGCTGCTAACCAGCTTGCACCGTCTTCAGATTGTTAGTCCGGATCTACATTGGATCACTCCGCGGTGACGTCACACGCCAACCACGGAGAAACCGGAGCTCTGAACTAACCTGCAATACCGGACCTCCTGTAGCCTGTGTGGCACCTCCTAAACCGGATCTCACGGAGCCCTCATAGGGGAATTGCTCTCATATCAGGTACCTAAAACTCAAGTATCTTACAGTTGTCCTTAAACTTACCTTGCCGTAATTCTTTAAACTCCTCTAGCTAGGAGCATATGTCAGACAAGCTTGTCACTTCTCTCTAACAGTTTATGTTACTTATTTTCTGCCTATTTTCAATTACATGTTGTACAACAGTAGTTATTCATTGTTATAATTAAAGGTAAATTTTTACCAAGTTTATCTATTTTTACTATTTTTATGGGTTATTATGTGAGATACACTGCTACATAAATTCAGTGTTAAGAAATAGCACATGTGGTAGCAATAGTGTCTGCTCATTTTCTCCCTGACATTAACCTTGCTTACTGCTTTATCTGCTGCTTGACACTATCACTGTTGGTAGTTCATGCCATACAGCAGTAATTCCTCTTGCTACAACTACTCAAATTATAAGTACATAGTTAAAGTCTCAGCAGCTGTGGTTCTCAAACTCATTTTATGATTCTTATCACTTAGCTATCGTAAGAGAGTCTGACAGATGGTCCACGACCCTCAACAGGCACAACAGGATGAAACACCACATATGCCATCCTTTTTAACAATCGAGTACAGGTATGGCATCCATTTTAGGAACCCAGAGATCATTTTTAGGAACCGGGAGATGGAATAAGATGCTTGGACAGTACACCCAGTACAGGTCGTTCTTCAGCCTTTTTATACGATGGTCCACGACCCCCAACAGGAACAACAGCATGAAACACCACATATGCCATCCTTTTGCACAATAGAGTACAGGTATGGCATCGATTTTAGGAACCCGGAGATAATTTTTAGGAACCGGGAGATGGAAAAAGATGCTTGGACACTACACCCAGTAAAGCTTGTTGTCCTTCAGCCTTTTTATACGTAGGTCCAGGACCCTCAACAGAAAAAACAGCATGAAACAGCACATATGCCATCCTTTGGCACAATCGAGTACAGGTATGGCATTGATTTTAGGAACCCGGAGATAATTTTTAGGAACCGGGAGATGGAAAAAGATGCTTGGATAGTACACCCAGTACAGGTCGTTCTCCTTCAGCCTTTTTAGACGAGGGTCCAGGACCCTCAACAGAAACAACAGCATGAAACACCACATATGCCATCCTTTGGCACAATCGAGTACAGATATGGCATCCATTTTAGGAACCCGGAGATAATTTTCAGGAACCGGGATATTGAACAAAAAAACATGCTTGGACACCCAGTACAGGTCGTTCTCTTTCAGCCTTTTTAGACGAGGGTCCAGGACCCTCAACAAAAACAACAGCATGAAACACCACATATGCCATCCTTTTTAACAATAGAGTACAGGTATGGCATCCATTTTAGGAACCCGGAGATAATTTTTAGGAACCGGGAAATTGAACAAAAAACCATGCTTGGACACCCAGTACAGGTCGTTCTCCTTCAGCCTTTTTAGACGAGGGTCCAGGACCCTCAACAGGCACAACAGCATGAAACACCACATATGCCATCCTTTTGCACAATAGATTACAGATATGGCATTGATTTTAGGAACCCGGAGATAATTTTTAGGAACCGGGAATATTGAACAAAAAACGTGCTTGGACACCCAGTACAGGTCGTTCTCCTTCTGCCTTTTTATACGATGGCCCACAGCCCTCAACAGGCACAACAGCATGAAACACCACATATGCAATCCTTTTGCACAATAGATTACAGATATGGCATTGATTTTAGGAACCCGGAGATAATTTTTAGGAACCGGGAATATTGAACAAAAAACGTGCTTGGATACCCAGTACAGGTCGTTCTCCTTCAGCCTTTTTATACAATAGCCCACGACCCTCAACAGGCACAACAGCATGAAACAACACATATGCCATCCTTTTGCACAATAGAGTACAGGTATGGCATCGATTTTAGGAACCCAGAGATAATTTTTAGGAACCGCGAGATGGAAAAAGATGCTTGGACACCTCACCCAGTACAGCTCGTTCTCCTTCAGCCTTTTTATACGTGGGTCCAGGACCCTCAACAGAAGAACAGCATGAAACAGCACATATGCCATCCTTTGGCAAAATCGAGTACAGGTATGGCATCGATTTTAGGAATCCGGAGATAATTTTTAGGAACCGGGAGATGGAAAAAGATGCTTGGACAGTACACCCAGTACAGGTCATTCTCCTTCAGCCTTTTTAGATGAGGGTCCAGGACCCTCAACAGAAACAACAGCATGAAACACCACATATGCCATCCTTTGGCACAATCGAGTACAGGTATGGCATCCATTTTAGAAACCCGGAGATCATTTTCAGGAACCGGGAAATTGAACAAAAAACCATGCTTGGACACCCAGTATAGGTCGTTCTCCTTCAGCCTTTTTAGACGAGGGTCCAGGACCCTCAACAGAAACAATAGCATGAAACACCACATATGCCATCCTTTTGCACAATAGATTACAGATATGGCATTGATTTTAGGAACCCAGAGATAATTTTTAGGAACTGGGAATATTGAACAAAAAACCATGCTTGGACACCCAGTACAGGTCGTTCTCCTTCAGCCTTTTTTGATGAGGGTCCAGGACCCTCAACAGAAACAACAGCATGAAACACCACATATGCCATCCTTTGGCACAATCGAGTACAGGTATGGCATCCATTTAAGGAACCCGGAGATAATTTTCAGGAACCGGGATATTGAACAAAAAAACATGCTTGGACACCCAGTACAGGTCGTTCTCTTTCAGCCTTTTTAGACGAGGGTCCAGGACCCTCAACAAAAACAACAGCATGAAACACCACATATGCCATCCTTTTTAACAATAGAGTACAGGTATGGCATCCATTTTAGGAACCCGGAGATAATTTTTAGGAACCGGGAAATTGAACAAAAAACCATGCTTGGACACCCAGTACAGGTCGTTCTCCTTCAGCCTTTTTAGACGAGGGTCCAGGACCCTCAACAGAAACAACAGCATGAAACACCACATATGCCATCCTTTTGCACAATAGATTACAGATATGGCATTGATTTTAGGAACCCGGAGATAATTTTTAGGAACCGGGAATATTGAACAAAAAACGTTGCTTGGATACCCAGTACAGGTCGTTCTCCTTCAGCCTTTTTATACAATAGCCCACGACCCTCAACAGGCACAACAGCATTAAACAACACATATGCCATCCTTTTGCACAATAGAGTACAGGTATGGCATCGATTTTAGGAACCCAGAGATAATTTTTAGGAACCGGGAGATGGAAAAAGATGCTTGGACACCTCACCCAGTACAGCTCGTTCTCCTTCAGCCTTTTTATATGTGGGTCCAGGACCCTCAACAGAAAAACAGCATGAAACAGCACATATGCCATCCTTTGGCAAAATCGAGTACAGGTATGGCATCGATTTTAGGAATCCGGAGATAATATTTAGGAACCGGGAGATGGAAAAAGATGCTTGGACAGTACACCCAGTACAGGTCGTTCTCCTTCAGCCTTTTTAGACAAGGGTCCAGGACCCTCAACAGAAACAACAGCATGAAACACCACATATGCCATCCTTTGGCACAATCGAGTACAGGTATGGCATCCATTTTAGGAACCCGGAGATCATTTTCAGGAACCGGGAAATTGAACAAAAAACCATGCTTGGACAACCAGTAGAGGTCGTTCTCCTTCAGCCTTTTTTGACGAGGGTCCAGGACCCTCAACAGAAACAGCATGAAACACCACATATGCCATCCTTTTTAACAATAGAGTACAGGTATGGCATCGATTTTAGGAACCCAGAGTTAATTTTTAGGAACCGGGAAATTGAACAAAAAACCATGCTTGGGGGGGGCGGGGCCAACTCTTGAGCCGAGCAGACGCAGATTTTTAGAACTCCTGCTCTAATAAACCAACAAAAGCCACAAATAGCCCTAAAAAATTGTTTTATAAGGCAAATTTAATCGCAGACTGAATAATAGCCTTCTCTGACTACATTTTGAGCCATCTGGCAGAGGATTACGAGACCAACTGAGGAAACAGTGTCGACGGGGATTCAGTGTCTCCCTTGGTTGTGAGGAGCCGACTGCTTTCATTGCTCCAACCGGAGATCTCAGGACTCCGATGGTTTTTAATAGCTAGACTCTTTTACATGGCTCAGCCTCCAGGGATAGACCTGATCCCCTTCTTAGCCTGATCTCCCTAATTATGGACGCAATCATAGATGCACTGACTCTTCTGGGTGCCCGTATGGACACCCAGTTCGCTCACCTCTCTCAATGCTTGTCCCTCAGCCGAGAAGAAGCACCGGACTTACCAGAAGACGACTTTGACAACCTACCCGCCCCGGTGGCGCGCCTACCTGAGGGGGACAAGATGGCGGACACAGCCAGACAAGGCCTCTTCACATTCCCCCAGCAGCCTGTCCTCACCGCCGACTTTGCCATGATGCGCCCGACTCCTGTTCCGGAGTGGCCGGTCGGAATGGGGGTTGAGGTGAACCTAATTGTATCCAACGGCTCTGAGGATATCTCGCCTCCCTCCCTACACCTGAAAGCTACACACTCCGGCGCTGACATGGTGAAGACCGGCAGTGATCTGAGAGGTTCCCACGCTGATAGAGGAGTGAGGCCCAAGCCCTTGTCCATGACGCAGCATAGCAGAACTCCCGTCTTGTCCCCTGCAGGATTTTTCCCACCCAGTGAGCAACCTAGCTATCGGGGCGGCATAGTGAAGGAGCTGTTTTCCCTATCTGAGCTCCATAGTCACAGAACTGATAGCAGCCTACAGGTGGGCTCCATGATCCGGACTATGAATCACAATGCTGAGCTAACTTGCTGTGCCCTCCGTGATCCTCAAGCTGGGTTATGCCGGAAGATTGGCATTGGGTGATGTGCCCAGTGATATCCCATTTCTCTACTTTGGTCCCTATTATATAAAAAGAAAGAAAGAAAAAGAGGTACTGAAGGGTTCCACTGTAGCTCATGTTCATTTGGCTTTCAAGACGTTTTCCAATTCAAGACTCAGTGCTATATTACATTTACCATAACCTCTGTAAAACTCATCCAATTTGTAACTTTCTCTTAATGATGGGGATAGGCATATGTGACAAAAGTAAAGCTGTTTATTATTTACTAGGTTGTTAAACTTATAGAAACCTATCCGTTTCTCCTCTTGTTAATTCCCTATGTTATATTGCTGATGCTTGTGTCTGGCTACCTAGGTACTTGAGGCAGGAGCACTTCTTCATGTACCCTTTGCAGAACATCTCATCAACCATGTAGCATTAGCTCTTTGTGTCATATAGTTAATACCTGCACATAGCTACTTATGTTTTTTTTTAATTAGAAGACATATTATATGCGACTCTCCTATGGTAGGATGTGCACTCTTAATATACCATAAGGGGACATTCTCTTGACTTTATAACCTAAGTGTGTACTTGATGACAAGTATGACCTCTGCATTGAGCTACTACCTAAAAGTCAGAGGTTATCCATATTGTTCCATTACAATGTCTACTCCATGTAAATAACTATTATTATGAGGGGGTTATATGTTCTTTCTTCCTTTTTAATGATATGCCAGTTTTCAAGATGCTTATTACACAGGGGATATTCATCATATTATATAGACATTAGTACTTATACTATTAGAATTTAAGTGGCATATTCATGTTGGTTATATTAATACCTATAAAGATAAGCCTAGCGATTACCTGAAGTCAGCAATGCAGATAAATGTTAGTTAAATTCATTTATATGGGACTGCATATTGTGACAAGTCTAGCATAGGGCCTATAGTATATTGGTTTAGTCAATGTGTGGTAGCATGGTTAATATGGTGCCACTAGTATATGGGTATAATGTTAAGTATAATATTAAGCCCTCTGGTTTATAAATAGTAAACAGCCTAACACGGTGACTGCAGTTTATAAGTACAGCTTTGTAGTGGTTCTCTCTTAATAATTTACACTCCCTCTTATATATATATAACTAGCATTTTTTCTTATATGGTTATAAGTAGGATATACTTCATAGACTAGTTATTATCATCCTAGCCAGGGTCTTACAGAGACAGTCTATACTACTTTTCAGTAATGATGTTATTCCTATTCCTAACTTCCATCTTCCGTATATCAAGGATACATACGAGGATCACATTGCAAGCTTTAATACATTTATGCTCCTAGAAAATGATTTCCCCTACGTTGAATTATTAGTACAAATTTTCTGTTACTGCTGGGCTCCTCTCCTCCCTTTCCCGCCGGCACCTGTTGCCTGCGGGTCATACCCCTACTCCTTTTTCCCACATCGCCTATAGCTGGCATTTCCCCAGGAGAGGAGCTCCCTCAGAAGTCCCCTATATTCCGTGCATACTAACATTCCCCCCTTTTCACATAACCTTATCAATAACTACTCTTAATTATTCTATAGAAAGCAGATCAACTTGCACCATAAAGGGTTATATATACCAACCACGTGGCACATATCTGCTTAGTTTGACTAACACAACATTGGTTCCTGTTATTACTATATATAGCACCAGTATGAACTAGCATTCCACAGATGTCTACTCCTAGATAAGTGCAGGTATATATATGTATTTGGCATGCTACAGGGTGGTTTGCAGCCTCTTAATATTCACAACATATTGCTATAGTTTTTCATTCCATAACACTCCCAAGCTGCATACAATCTAACTAGACACCATACTAATATTTAAGCTCCTGAAGTTAGTATTTGCCTTATTGGAGATATAACACAACACCCAATTCTCTTTAGCTGATATATACACCCTTTTTTTTTTTTTTTATGCTCATCACTCGTTACCATATAGTTTAATAGATTTGAGGTATGTCCACACATCAGGGTCTCAGATTGTACCTGCCTCAGCTCCAAGTGAAACCACCTTCTTCTATCTTATCATTAGCTTATTTAGTAACTTGGAATCACACATATTTTATAGTATGCAAACTACTTCTCTATTATATATCTGTTATGAGTATATTCATTTTCCATCTTTGAGTTCTCTACATCATAAAGTTAAATAGCCCTGTAGTCCCCACCTTTATAATGTTTAGATTGGCTCCGCCCTCCCATTTCCCCTCTATTATGAGCGGCTTTGGCCCGCTGTTTCCCCCCCCCATATATACAGGCCTACGGGAGGCCTGTCAACAGCCAACTCCCTACCTCTCACTTTCATTTAGCTTCTAGAATACCTTTTACTATAGAGTGGGGATCACTAGTTCTCAGTTATAAAAAACGAGGCTTCATCCATACATGTTCCAGCCACACACGTTTTCTACATGCAGTTTTACATTTCATATTCAAGCTCACAAGGATGGTACTATAACTTATGTCAATTCTTATTCTTCGGTTCTTGTCTTAGCTATTTATTTCATATCACTGATTCCAGCTTTCATTCACGTATGGCACTACTATGGATGTGATACTGTGATAACAAATGCTACATTAGTACACCAATGTCTTAACCCTTGTCTTTTCATATGTGAACTGTATAAGTTTCATTATCTTTTCTTTATTGTTACTGTTATGTGACTGGATATATTCTTTATTGTGTTGTTCATATTCAATGCCTCAATAAAAAATTATTTTCAAAAAAAAAAAAACCATGCTTGGACACCCAGTACAGGTCGTTCTGTTCTCCTTCAGCCTTTTTAGACGAGGGTCCAGGACCCTCAACAGGCACAACAGCATGAAACACCACATATGCCACCTTTTGAACAATCCAGTACAGGTATGGCATTGATTTTAGGAATCTGTAGATAATTTATAGGAACCGGGTAATTGAACAAAAAACATGATTGGACACCCAGTACACTTCGTTCTCCTTCAGTCTTTTTATATGAGGGTCCCGGACCCTCATCAGAAACAACAGCATGAAACACCACATATGCCATCCTTTTGCACAATAGATTACAGATATGACATCGATTTTAGGAACCCAGAGATAATTTTTAGGAACCGGGAATATTGAACAAAAAACGTGCTTGGACACCCAGTACAGGTCGTTCTCCTTCAGCTTTTTTATACGATGGCCCACAACCCTCAACAGGCACAACAGCATGAAACACCACATATGCCATCCTTTTGCACAATAGATTACAGATATGGCATTGATTTTAGGAACCCGGAGATAATTTTTAGGAACCGGGAATATTGAACAAAAAACGTGCTTGGACACCCAGTACAGGTCGTTCTCCTTCTGCCTTTTTATACGATGGCCCACGACCCTCAACAGGCACAACAGCATGACACACCACATATGCCATCCTTTTGCACAATAGATTACAGATATGGCATTGATTTTAGGAACCCGGAGATCATTTTTAGGAACCGGGAATATTGAACAAAAAACGTGCTTGGATACCCAGTACAGGTCGTTCTCCTTCAGCCTTTTTATACGATGGCCCACAACCCTCAACAGGCACAACAGCATGAAACACAACATATGCCATCCTTTTGCACAATAGATTACAGATATGGCATTGATTTTCGGAACCCAGGGATAATTTTTAGGAACTGGGAATATTGAACAAAAAAAGTGCTTGGACACCCAGTACAGGTCGTTCTCCTTCAGCCTTTTTATACGATGTCCCACGACCCTCAACAGGCACAACAGCATGAAACACCACATATGACATCCTTTTGCAAAATAGATTACCGATATGGCATTGATTTTAGGAACCCGGAGATAATTTTTAGGAACCGGGAATATTGAACAAAAAACGTGATTGGACACCCAGTACAGGTCGTTCTCCTTCAGCCTTTTTATACGATGGCCCACAACCCTCAACAGGCACAACAGCATGAAACACCACAAATGCCATCCTTTTGCACAATAGATTACAGATATGGCATTGATTTTAGGAACCCGGAGATAATTTTTAGGAACCGGGAAATTGAACAAAAAATACATGCTTGGACACCCAGTACACTTCGTTCTCCTTCAGCCTTTTTAGACGAGGGTCCAGGACCCTCAACAGGCACAACAGCATGAAACACCACATATGCCATCCTTTTGAACAATCCAGTACAGATATGGCATTGATTTTAGGAAACCGGAGATAATTTTTAGGAACCGGGAAATTGAACAAAAACATCCTTGGACACCCAGTACAGGTCGTTCTCCTTCAGCCTTTTTATACGATGGCCCACAACCCTCAACAGGCACAACAGCATGAAATATCACATATGCCATCCTTTTGCACAATAGATTACAGATATGGCATTGATTTTAGGAACCCGGAGATAATTCTGAGGAAACGTGAAATTGAACAAAAAACCATGCTTGGACACCTAGTACAGGTCGTTCTCCTTCACCCTTTTTATACGATGGTCCACGACCCTCAACAGACACAACAGCATGAAACACCACATATGACATCCTTTTGCACAATCGAGTTTAGGTATGGCATCGTTTTTAGGAACCCATAGATAATTTTTCAGAACCGTGAGATGGAAAAAGATGCTTGGTCGGTCCTCCTACTTCAAATTTGGGGCGCTGCGCGTGCAATCTACTGTGCCACCAGATATGAGTGGTGTGTTAATGAGTACTATTCTTAACAGTTTCATCACTGTTATGTCCCTTTTTTTAGTTTGGGTTTTGTAGCCACAGTGCAGCCCCAGAGGCCAGAAAAATTAGGCATATCCAAAAGCCTAAAAAATTAGGTATTTTTGCAGCCGCCAGAAATATTGATGTTTGTAAAACAGTTAGAAAGTGCCCTAAAACCTTGCAGCTTGAACACTAGTTGTTGGCGGATAAGTCACGCAAGTCATCCGGCATTCTAAGAAAAAATACGGCAGTGGGTGTACCATTTGTAGCCCAAGGTAGCTCATCTCATCATCAGGCCTTTTTTACTTAAATTTATCACCCAATGTCAGTCGCTTCGGGATCCATCCCTCATTCATTTTAATAAAGGTGAGATAATCAAGACTTTTCTGACCTAGGCGACTTCTCTTCTCAGTGACAAAACCTCCTGCTGCACTGAAGGTCCTTTCTGACAGGACACTTGAAGCGGGGCAGGCCAGAAGTTTGATTGCAAATTGGGATAGCTCAGGCCACAGGTCAAGCCTGCACACCCAGTAGTCAAGGGGTCCATTGCTCCTCAGAGTGTCGAGATCCGCAGGTAATGCTAGGTAGTCTGCTACCTGTCGGTTGAGTCTTTCTCTGAGGCTGGATCCCGAAAGGCTCTGGCGATGCATAGGAGTTAAAAAGGTCCGCATGTCCTCCATAAACAACACGTCAGGAAAGCGTCCTGTCCTTGCCGCTGTGGTCGTGGGAGGATTACTTTCATCTCTTCCCCTGTTAGATTCCCGTTGTGCTGTGACATCACCCTTATACGCTGTGTAAAGCATAGTTTTTAATTTATTTTTGAACTGCTCCATCCTTTCCTTCTTATACCAGGGGTCTAGTAGCATGGACACCCAGTACAGGTCATTCTCCTTCAGCTTTTTTATACGAGGGTCCCTCAACAGGCATGACAGCATGAAAGACCCCATTTGCACAAGATTGGATGCCGAGCTAATCATGTCCCGTTCCTCGTCCTCACTGATGTCACTGAAGGTATCTTCTTCCCCCCAGCCACGTACAACACCACGGGTACCAGATAGGTGACAACAACGAGCACCCTGGGATGCCTGTTGTGCTTGGTCTTCCTCCTCCTCCTCCTCCTCAAAGCCACATTCCTCCTCTGACTCCTCTTCCTCAGAATTCTCTTCCTGCGTTGCCGCAGGTCCAGCAAGCGATGCTGATAAGGCTGTTTCAGGTGGTGATGGACACCACAACTCTTCCTCTTCACGCTCATCTACGGCCTGATCCAGCAATCTTCGCAGGGCACGCTCCAGGAAGAAAACAAATGGTATGATGTCGCTGATGGTGCCCTCGGTGCGACTGACTAGGTTTGTCACCTCCTCAAAAGGACGCATGAGCCTACAGGCATTGCGCATGAGCGTCCAGTAATTTGGCAAAAAAATCCCCAGGTCCCCAGAGGCTGTCCTTGCACCCTGGTCATACAAATACTCATTAACAGCTTTTTCTTGTTGGAGCAGGCGGTCGAACATTAGGAGTGTTGAATTCCACCGTGTCGGGCTGTCGCAAATCAAGCGCCTCACTGGCAGGTTGTTTCAACGCTGGATATCGGACAAGTGCGCCATGGCCGTGTAGGAACGCCTGAAATGGCCACACACCTTCCTGGCCTGCTTCAGGACGTCCTGTAAGCCTGGGTACTTATGCACAAACCGTTGTACAATCAGATTACACACATGTGCCATGCACGGCACATGTGTCAACTTGCCCAATTTCAATGCCGCCACCAAATTACTTCCATTGTCAGAAACAACCTTGCCAATCTCCAGTTGGTGCGGAATCAGCCACTGATCCACCTGTGCGTTCAGGGCAGACAGGAGTGCTGGTGCGGTGTGACTCTCGGCTTTCAGGCAAGTCAACCCCAAGACGGCATGACACTGCCGTATCCGGGATGTTGAATAGTACCTGGGGAGCTCGGGGGGGTGCCGTTGATGTGGAGCAAGAAGCAGAAGCAGAAGAGGACTCAGCCGAGGAAGAGGTTATGGAAGAGAATGGAGTAGGAGGAGTAGAGGAGGTAGCAGCAGGCCTACCTGCAAGTCGTGGCGGTGTCACCAACTCCTCTGCAGAGCCACGCATTCCATGCTTGTCAGACATCAGCAGGTTTAGCCAATGCGCAGTGTAGGTGATATACCTGCCCTGACCATGCTTTGCAGAACAGCTATCAGTGGTCATATGGACCCTTGCCCCATCGGTGTGTGCCAGACATGCGATTACTTCCTTTCGCACAATGGAGTACAGGTTGGGATTGCCTTTTGTGAAAAGAAATTTTGGCCAGGTACCTTCCACTGCGGTGTCCCAATAGATACAAATTTTTTTAAAGCCTCAGACTCCACCAGCTTGTATGGTAAAAGCTGGCGGGCTAAGAGTTCAGACAAGCCAGCTGTCAGACGCCGGGCAAGGGGGTGACTTTGGGAAATTGGCTTCTTATGCTAAATCATGTCCTTGACAGACACCTGACTGTGGGCAGATGACCAGGAACTGCTACGTAAGAGAGACTGAGTGGAGGATGGTTGAGAGGGGGCAAGGAGGACAGCAGTGGTTGACGTGGCTGAAGATGCTGGACCAGGAGGAGGAGGGCGGCTTTGAGTTTGTGTGCTGCTTCTACTCATGTGTTCTTCCCATCGGCGTTTGTGATGTGAGACCATGTGCTTTCGCAAAGCAGTTGTACCTAGGTGGGTGTTGGACTTCCCACGACTCAGTTTCTTTTCGCACAGGTTGCAAATGGCATTGCTGTTGTCAGAGGCAGACACACACAAAAAATGCCACACTGCTGAGCTCTGCGATGACGGCATTCTGGTGGTGTCAACAGCATGCGTTGATTGGCGTCGGCGTGCTGTCTGGCTGACCCCCGGTGCCTATGCATGCTGTCTGACTGTGCCACTACTATCTCCTTGCGACGACCTCCCCCTGCTTCCAACTCGTCTCCTCCACCTCCTCTCTGTCTCCCCATCTGAACTTTCCCCCTCTTCTTCTTCTCTTCTTGCAGGCACCCACGTGACATCCACGGACACATCATCATCAACCGCTTCACTTGTATCTGACACATCAACAAAGGAAGCAGCAGCGGGTACAACATCATCATCATCATCATCATCACACCATACCTCCATGTCTGTAATGCTGCCTGACTGAGACATATCAATGTTATCTACATCCTCTGTCAATGATGGTTGCGCATCACTCATTTCTTCCAACTGATGTGTCAATAACTCCTCTGACAGATCAAGTGAAGCGGCTGTGGTGCTAGTGTTGGTGGTGGCGACAGGTGGGCGAGTGGCACTGGTCACTTGAGAGGTGCCCAAAGCACAGCTGGAGGTGGATGGTGCGTCAAGGTTAGGACTAGGAGTGGAAGCTGTAGAAGATTGGGTGTCCTGTGTTAGCCATTCAACTAGGTCCTCCTCAGAACTTTTCGCGTCCCTGGCACCTGGCCTCTGAACAATGTGCATAGTTGTAGGGTCTAAAGGAATCACAGCACCACAACCACGACAGAACCTGCGGGATGGCCTGCCTCTGCCTGTCATTTTTTTTTAAATGTACACTTACAATACTATTAAACAAATTATGAGTGGTGGCACTGGGCAAGTGAGCACAGTATACGCTGTGAGCCTGACACAAAAAACAGACTGATGTTTCAAAGACAAAAATGTTTATTTTTTAAATATTAAAAGTACTGTGACAACAAATATGATTGGTGGCACTAGTTGGCCAGTGGGCCTGGCACACACGCTGGGAGGAAGGCAACTGCAATTAGATTACACTAGCTGACTGATGCTTCACAGTCAAAATTGTTTTTTTTTAAATATTTAAAATACTGTTATAACAAATATGATTGGTGGTACTCGTTGGCAAGTGGGCCTGGCACACACGCTGGCAGGCAGGAAACTGCAATTCAATGGCACTAGCAGACTGATGATTCACAGTGAAAAAAGTTTTAATTTTAAATATTAACACTACTGTAATAACAAATATGATTGGTGGCACTAGTTGGCAAGTGGGCCTGGCACACACGCTGGCAGGCAGGCAACTGCAATTCAATTGCACTAGCAGACTGATGATTCACAGTCAAAAATGTTTTATTGTAAATATTTACTATACTGTTATAACAAATATGATTGGTGGCAGTAGTTGGCAAGTGGGCCTGACACATACGCTGGCAGGCAGGCAACTGCAACTCAATGGCACTAGCAGACTGATGATTCACAGTCAAAAAAGTTTTTATTTTAAATATTTAAAATACTGTTGCAACAAATATGATTGGTGGCACTAGTTGGCTAGTGGGCATGGCACACACGCTGGCAGGCAGGAAACTGCAATTCAATTGCACTAGCAGACTGATGATTCACAGTCTTAATTTTTTTTATTTTAAATATTTACAATACTGTTATAACAAATATGATTGGTGGCACTAGTTGGCAAGTGGGCCTGGCACACACGCTGGCAGGCAGGCAACTGCAATTCAATTGCACTAGCAGACTGATGATTCACAGTCAAAAAAGTTTTTATTGTAAATATTTACTATACTGTTATAACAAATATGATTGGTGGCAGTAGTTGGCAAGTGGGCCTGGCACACACGCTGGCAGGCAGGCAGGCAACTGCAATTCAATGGCACTAGCAGACTGATGATTCACAGTCAAAAAAGTTTTTATTTTAAATATTTAAAATACTTTTACAACAAATATGATTGGTGGCAATAGTTGGCTAGTGGGCATGGCACACATGCTGGCAGGCAAGAAACTGCAATTCAATTGCACTAGCAGACTGATGATTCACAGTCAAAAAAGTTTTTAATGTAAATATTTACTATACTGTTATAACAAATATGATTGGTGGCAGTAGTTGGCAAGTGGGCCTGGCACACACGCTGGCAGGCAGGCAACTGCAATTCAATGGCACTAGCAGACTGATGATTCACAGTCAAAAAAGTTTTTATTTTAAATATTTAAAATACTGTTACAACAAATATGATTGGTGGCACTAGTTGGGTAGTGGGCATGGCACACACGCTGGCAGGCAGGAAACTGCAATTCAATTGCACTAGCAGACTGATGATTCACAGTCAAAAAAGTTTTTAGTGTAAATATTTACAATACTGTTATAACAAATATGATTGGTGGCAGTAGTTGGCAAGTGGGCCTGGAACACACGCTGGCAGGCAGGCGACTGCAATTCAATGGCACTAGCAGACTGATGATTCACAGTCAAAAAAGTTTTTATTGTAAATACAGGGAGTGCAGAATTATTAGGCAAATGAGTATTTTGACCACATCATCCTCTTTATGCATGTTGTCTTACTCCAAGCTGTATAGGCTCGAAAGCCTACTACCAATTAAGCATATTAGGTGATGTGCATCTCTGTAATGAGAAGGGGTGTGGTCTAATGACATCAACACCCTATATCAGGTGTGCATAATTATTAGGCAACTTCCTTTCCTTTGGCAAAATGGGTCAAAAGAAGGACTTGACAGGCTCAGACAAGTCAAAAATAGTGAGATATCTTGCAGAGGGATGCAGCACTCTTAAAATTGCAAAGCTTCTGAAGCGTGATCATCGAACAATCAAGCGTTTCATTCAAAATAGTCAACAGGGTCGCAAGAAGCGTGTGGAAAAACCAAGGCGCAAAATAACTGCCCATGAACTGAGAAAAGTCAAGCGTGCAGCTGCCAAGATGCCACTTGCCACCAGTTTGGCCATATTTCAGAGCTGCAACATCACTGGAGTGCCCAAAAGCACAAGGTGTGCAATACTCAGAGACATGGCCAAGGTAAGAAAGGCTGAAAGACGACCACCACTGAACAAGACACACAAGCTGAAACGTCAAGACTGGGCCAAGAAATATCTCAAGACTGATTTTTCTAAGGTTTTATGGACTGATGAAATGAGAGTGAGTCTTGATGGGCCAGATGGATGGGCCCGTGGCTGAATTGGTAAAGGGCAGAGAGCTCCAGTCCAACTCAGACGCCAGCAAGGTGGAGGTGGAGTACCGGTTTGGGCTGGTATCATCAAATATGAGCTTGCGGGACCTTTTCGGGTTGAGGATGGAGTCAAGCTCAACTCCCAGTCCTACTGCCAGTTTCTGGAAGACACCTTCTTCAAGCAGTGGTACAGGAAGAAGTCTGCATCCTTCAAGAAAAACATGATTTTCATGCAGGACAATGCTCCATCACACGCGTTTAAGTACTCCACAGCGTGGCTGGCAAGAAAGGGTATAAAAGAAGAAAATCTAATGACATGGCCTCCTTGTTCACCTGATCTGAACCCCATTGAGAACCTGTGGTCCATCATCAAATGTGAGATTTACAAGGAGGGAAAACAGTACACCTCTCTGAACAGTGTCTGGGAGGCTGTGGTTGCTGCTGCACAGATCAAAACACTCACAGAATCCATGGATGGCAGGCTTTTGAGTGTCCTTGCAAAGAAAGGTGGCTATATTGGTCACTGATTTGTTTTTGTTTTGTTTTTGAATGTCAGAAATGTATATTTGTGAATGCTGAGATGTTATATTGGTTTCACTGGTAAAAATAAATAATTGAAATGGGTATATATTTGTTTTTTGTTAAGTTGCCTAATAATCATGCACAGTAATAGTCACCTGCACACACAGATATCCCCCTAAAATAGCTAAAACTAAAAACAAACTAAAAACTACTTCCAAAAATATTCAGCTTTGATATTAATGAGTTTTTTGGGTTCATTGAGAACATGGTTGTTGTTCAATAATAAAATTAATCCTCAAAAATACAACTTGCCTAATAATTCTGCACTCCCTGTATTTACTATACTGTTATAACAAATATGATTGGTGGCAGTAGTTGGCAAGTGGGCCTGGCACACACGCTGGCAGGCAGGCAACTGCAATTCAATGGCACTAGCAGACTGATGATTCACAGTCTAAAAATGTTTTTATTGTAAATATTTACAATACTGTTATAACAAATATGATTGGTGGCAGTAGTTGGCAAGTGGGCCTGGCACACATGCTGGCAGGCAGGCAACTGCAATTCAATGGCACTAGCAGACTGATGAGTCACAGTCAAAAAAGTTTTTATTTGAAATATTTAAAATACTGTTACAACAAATATGATTGATGGCACTAGTTGACTAGTGGGCATGGCACACACGCTGGCAGGCAGGAAACTGCAATTCAATTGCACTAGCAGACTGATGATTCACAGTCTAAATGTTTTTATTTTAAATATTTACAATACTGTTATAACAAATATGATTGGTGGCACTAGTTGGCAAGTGGGCCTGGCACACACGCTGGCAGGCAGGCAACTGCAATTCAATGGCACTAGCAGACTGATGATTCGCAGTCAAAAAAGTTTTTATTTTAAATATTTAAAATACTGTTACAACAAATATGATTGGTGGCACTAGTTGGCTAGTGGGCATGGCACACATGCTGGCAGGCAGGAAACTGCAATTCAATTGCACTAGCAGACTGATGATTCACAGTCTACATTTTTTTTATTGTAAATATTTACTATACTGTTATAACAAATATGATTGGTGGCAGTAGTTGGCAAGTGGGCCTGGCACACATGCTGGCAGGCAGGCAGGCAGGCAACTGCAATTCAATTGCACTAGCAGACTGATGATTCACAGTCAAAAAATGTTTTATAGTAAATATTTACAATACTGTTATAACAAATATGATTGGTGGCACTAGTTGGCTAGTGGGCATGGCACACACGCTGGCAGGCAGGAAACTGCAATTCAATTGCACCAGCAGACTGATGATTCACAGTCTAAATTTTTTTTATTTTAAATATTTACAATACTGTTATAACAAATATGATTGGTGGCACTAGTTGTCAAGTGGGCCTGGCACACACTCTGGCAGGCAGGCAACTGCAATTCAATGGCACTAGCAGACTGATGATTCACAGTAAAAAAAGTTTTTATTGTAAATATTTACTATACTGTTATAACAAATATGATTGGTGGCAGTAGTTGGCAAGTGGGCCTGGCACACACGCTGGCAGGCAGGCAACTGCAATTCAATTGCACTAGCAGACTGATGATTCACAGTCAAAAATGTTTTTATTGTAAATATTTACAATACTGTTATAACAAATATGATTGGTGGCACTAGTTGGCAAGTGGGCCTGGCACACACGCTGGCAGGCAGGCAACTGCAATTCAATGGCACTAGCAGACTGATGATTCACAGTCAAAAAAGTTTTTATTTAAAATATTTACAATACTGTTACAACAAATATTATTGGTGGCACTAGTTGGCTAGTGGGCATGGCACACATGCTGACAGGCAAGAAACTGCAATTCAATTGCACTAGCAGACTGATGATTCACAGTCAAAAAGTTTTGATTTTAAATATTTTCAAAACTGTTATAACAAATATGATTGGTGGCAATAGTTGGCAGCAAGTGGGCCTGGCACACACACTGGCAGTCAGGAAACTTCAATTAGATTACACTAGCAGACTGATCTTTCACAGTCAAAAAATATATTTTTTTTATATTTACACTACTGTTATAACAAATGTGATTGGTGGCACTAGTTGGCAAGTGGGCCTGGCACACACGCTGGGAGGAAGGCAACTGCAATTAGATTACACTAGATGAGTGATGTTTCTCAGTCAAAAAAGTTTTTATTTTAAATATTTACAATACTGCTAGAACAAATATGATTGGTGGCACTAGTTGGCAAGTGGGCCTGGCACACACACTGGCAGGCAGGAAACTGCAATTCAATTGCACTAGCAGACTGATGATTCATAGTCAAAAAAGTTTTTTTTTTTTATATTTACACTACTGTAATAACAAATATTATTGGTGGCACTAGTTGGAAAGTGGGCCTGACACACGCTGGCAGACAGGCAACTGCAATTAAATAACAATAGAAGACTGATGTAATTTTTTTTTTAAAGTTACAGTAAAGTTACAACAGATAGGAGTGATGGCACTCAGGATAGAAGTAGGCACAGTATGTGCTGGCAGCCTGACACACAGGCTGGCACTAGTGGCAGGCTGGCCTGGCAACTAAAATTAAATAACACTAGAAGACTGATGTGAAAGTTTTTTAAAAAAAAAATTAAAATAATGTAACACCAGATAGGAGTGGTGGACTGGCACTGAGGATGGAAGTAGGCACAGTATATGCTGGCAGCCTGACAAACAGGCTGGCACTAATGGCAGCCAGGCTGGCCTGGCAACTAAAATTAAATAACACTAGAAGAGGACTGATGTAAAAAAAAATTATTAAAAATTGACACTAATGTTACACCAGATATAAGTGGTGGAAAAAAGAGCTATTAATCACAATATATGATGTGGGCCTGACACACAGGCCTGATGGAAAATTAAATTAGATTACACTAGCAAAATGATTTAAAAGTTGTTTTTTTAAAATTTACAATAATGTTAAGCAGATATGAGTGGTGGCTGGCACAGCAATTAACCATAGTATATGCTGTGTGAGACTGACACACAGGCCTGATAGAAAATGAAATTAGATTACACTAGCAAAATGATTTTAAAGTTGTTTTTTTTAAAATGTACACTAATGATTGTTAAGCAGATATCAGTGGTGGCACAGAACAATTAACCACAGTCTATGCTGTGTGAGCCTGACACACAGGCCTGATAGAAAATGAAATTAGATTACACTAGCAAAATTAATTAAAAGTTTTTTTGTTTAAATTTACACTAATGTTAAGCACATATGAGTGGTGGCTGGCACAGAGCAATTGACCACAGTATATGCTGTGTGAGCCTGAGACACAGGCCTGATAGAAAATTAAATTAGATTACACTAGCAAAATGATTTCAAAGTTGTTGTTTTTTAATTTACAATAATGTTAAGCACATATGAGTGGTGGCTGGCACAGAGCGATTAACCACAATATACGCTGTGTGAGCCTGAGACACAGGCCTGATAGAAAATGAAATTAGATTACACTAGAAAAATGATTTAAAAGTTTTGTTGTTTAAATTTACACTAACGTTAAGCACATATGAGTGGTGGCTGGCACAGAGCAATTAACCACAGTATATGCTGTGTGAGCCTGAGACACAGGCCTGATAGAAAATGAAATTAGATTACACTAGCAAAATGATTTAATTTTTTTTTTTTTTAAATTTACAATAATGTTAAGCAGATATGAGTGGTGGCTGCTGGCACAGCAATTAACCACAGTATATGCTGTGTAAGCCTGACACACAGGCCTGATAGAAAATGAAATTAGATTACACTAGCAAAATTATTTAAAAGTTTTGTTGTTTAAATTTACACTAATGTTAAGCAGATATGAGTGGTGGCTGCCTGGCTGGCACAGAGCAATTAACCACAGTATATGCTGTGTGAGCCTGAGACACAGGCCTGATAGAAAATGAAATTAGATTACACTAGCAAAATGATTTAAAAGTTTTGTTGTTTAAATTTAAAATAATGTTAAGCAGATATGAGTGGTGGCTGCTAGCACAGAGCAATTAACCACAGTATATGCTGCGTAAGCCTGACACACAGGCCTGATAGAAAATGAAATTAGATTACACTAGCAAAATGATTTAAAAGTTTTGTTGTTTAAGTTTACAATAATGTTAAGCAGTTATGAGTGGTGGCTGGCACAGAGCAATTAACCACAGTATATGCTGTGTGAGCCTGAGACACAGGCCTGATAGAAAATGAAATTAGATTACACTAGCAAAATGATTTAAAAATTTTTTTTTTAAATTTAAAATAATGTTAAGCAGATATGAGTGGTGGCTGGCACATTGCAATTAACCACAGTATATGCTGTGTAAGCCTGACACACAGGCCTGATAGAAAATGAAATTAGATTACACTAGCAAAATGATTTAAAAGTTTTGTTATTTAAATTTACACTAATGTTAAGCAGATATCAGTGGTGGCACTAATCACAGTATATGCTGTGAGCCTCACACACAGGCTTAAAGCCAGGCAAATGCAAATCAAATTACAAATAAAAAATAAAAAAAAAAACACTGAAGTTCTAGCCCTAAAAAGGGCTTTTTGGGGTGCTGTCCTTACAGCAGAGATTAGATGAGTCCTTCAGGACTGTAGTGGACACTAAATACACTAGCCTAGCTATCTATTTCCCTATAATGTCAGCAGCAGCAACACTAAACCTCCTCTCACTAAGAAAGCAAGATCGTAATGAATCTAAAATGGCTGCTGCCCAGAAGCTGGGAGGGTCTGTGAGGGAGTGTCTGCTGCTGATTGGCTGAAATGTGTCATCAGGCTGTGTGATACAGGGTCAAAGTTTCCTCAATGATGACAAATAGGGGACGGATCGAACATCGCATAAGTTCGCCCGCAGTGGCGAACGCGAACAAGCTATGTTCGCCGGGAACTGTTCTCCGGCGAACTGTTCGCGACATCACTACTCTTGGGCCCAAGATATTTTAGAGAATGTTGCAAAACAAACTATATAAGGGACAATAACAGCTTGGTATAAAGAGCAAGTACATAGCAGAATGAATAATTATTACCACTAATTAAATACTAAGGAACAAGGGGGTATATATAAAATGTTTGCTAAGGTTACTCCATGTCTTTCAGGAGGGTTATCACATCAGTCCAAGTGCTCCTCTAGAGTGGATAAAACTAAGAGAGCAGTGGAGAAGTCTGAGGTCTATGTATAGTCTTATAGTAGCATTTCATAATGCATCATCTTGGTAGGAATATATTTTTCATGCATTTTAACAAACCCATAACAGTGAACATACATCGGTATAGGTGTTTATATACTATCAAGATGTCACACAGGTCTGTAATTTAAACACAGAGTAAAACTCTAAAACATATAGTAACCATAGTACATAGATTTATTCATGTAGAAAGCAAGAAAAAAGGGACGCGATCCGATAAAGATCGTAGTTTGCGGCGCAAGCGAGGGAACCCCCGCCGCCCGCAGTTTCAGCTCGCAACTCGAGCTATCCTATACATGGCGCCATCAGAGGCTAAAGTGCCGTAAGTCTGACAAACCAGCGATGTCCAAAAATCTGCGTAAGTACCAATTTCTGGAGTCGCCAGTGACTTACAGCCCTTTAGAAATTGCCAGCGCGTACAAAACCTGACTAAAGTATTAAATCTCCCGTACTGTCTAACACGCCTCCCAAACTTAGCCCGACACGTCTAACCCTCTATCCGTTATCCCCCCTCACTATCCTAAAAATAAAAAAATGTATTAACCCCTAAACCGCCGCTACCGGACCCCGCCACCACCTAATAAAGTTATTAACCCCTAAACCGCCGCTCCCGGACCCCGCCGCCAGCTATAGTAAATCTATAACCTCCTAATGTGAGCCCCTACCCAGCCGCCATCTACCTTACCTACCCCCTAAAGTGAGCCCCTTACACCGCCGCTATCTACCTTACCTACCCGCTAAAGTGAGCCCCTTACACCGCCGCCATCTACCTTACCTACCCCGTAAAGTGAGCCCCTACCCCGCCGCCATCTACCTTACCTACCCCCTAAAGTGAGCCCCTTACACCGCCACCACCTACATTACCTACCCCCTAATGTGAGCTCCTACCCCGCCGCCAGCTATATTAAATAACCCCTAATCTAATCCCCCTACACCGCCACCAGCTATATTAAATAATTAACCCCTAATCTAATCCCCCTACACCGCCGCCACGTATATTAAATTAATTAACCCCTAAAATACTAAACTATCCCTAGCACTAAACCTAAGTCTAACCCTACAAATAGCCCTGAAAAGGGCTTTTTGCGTGGCACTACCCCAAAGTAAACAGCTCTATTGCCAGCCCTTAAAAGGGCTTTTGCGGGGCATGCCCCAAAGAAATCAGCTCTTTTACCAGCCCTTAAAAGGGCTTTTTGCGGGGCATTGTCACAAAGTAAACAGCTCTTTTGCATCTAAGCTAAATCCCCCTACACCGCCGCCAACTATAATAAATGTATTAAGCCCTAATCTAATCCCCCTACACCGCCGCCACCTATATTAAATAGATTAACCCCTAATCTAATCCCCATACACCGCCGCCAGCTATATTAACTATATTAACCCTAATTATATTAGGGTTAATATAGTTAATATCGTTATTATATATATATTAAGTATAATAACCCTATCTAACTCTAACATCCCTAACTAAATTCTTATTAAAATAAATCTAATTAATATTAATATTATTAATTAAAATATTCCTATTTAAATCTAAATACTTACCTATAAAATAAACCCTAAGATAGCTACAATGTAATTAATAGTTACATTGTAGCTATTTTAGGGTTTATATTTATTTTTAGTGATGTCGCGAACCTAAAATTCAATAGGCAGGCGAACTTTAAAACCTACAAGGACTCTTTCTGGCCACAATAGTGATGGAAAAGTTGTTTCAAGGGTACTAACACCTGGACTGTCGCATGCTGGAGGGGGATCCCTGGCAAAACTCCCATGGAAAATTACATAGTTTATGCAGAGTCTGCTTTTAAGTCATAATGGGCCTAAATCAACTAACATTCCCAAAGTTGCTGTCTCAAAACATCCCGGACAGAAGATAGATTGATAGATAGGATAGATAGATATACATAGATTGATAGTTAGATAGAATCGATAGAAGAGAATAAGATAGATTTGTTAGATATATAATTACCCTAATAAAGTCTAATAATTAAACATGCGTTCTTGGACCCAACTAGGTTGTGTTAAGTAGTACTGTTCTTCGCACTTTCAGCCCTGTAACTCCCCCTATTGGTGGAGGTCTATATGGCGTTTATGATTACCCTGACAAAGTATAACAACAAGACACGTGGTCTGGGACCCATGGTAATTTTGTTGTGTTAAGTAAAACTTTTCTTATCACTTGAATCCCTCTTACCCCCCCTTTTGTTGGAGCTCTATATGGCCTGCATGATTAGCCTGACAAAGTATAATAAGAAAACATCTGGTCTTGGACGTGAAAACATCTGGTCTTGGATGAGTCGTGGATGGTAGGTAGGGCAGCAATTTAACACAGTATGCTGTGTAAGTGACAAAAACACAGGCCTGATAGAAAATTAAGTTAGATTACACTAGCAAAATATTTTAAAATTTTAGATTTTAATATTACAATTATGTTAAGAAGTGCAATGCACATATGACTCTATGAGTGGTCGCACTGGCTGGCTGCTACGTAGGGCAGCAATTAACAACAGTATGCTGTGTAAATCAGATAGACAGTTAGACATAGGCCTGATAGAAAATAAAATTAGATTACACTAGCATAATGATTTAAAGACTTTTTTTGGGGGAATTTAAAGAAAAAGGTTAAGCACATACATATGAGTCGTGGCTTATAGCCTTGGAAGGGCAGCTATTAAAAACAGTAGGCTCTGTAAGTCAGATACACACACGCTTGATAGAAAATACTATTAGATTACACTAGAAAAATGATTTAAATTATTTTTTTTGGGGGGGGGGGGGGAATTAAAAAAAGGTTAAACACATATGAGTCGTGGCTCATAGACTAGGGAGGGCAGCAAGTAGGCTCTGTATGTCAGCAAAACACACAGGCCGGATAGAAAATTATATTAGATTACACTATCAAACAAATTTAAACTTTTTTTTTATATTAAAATTAAGGTGAAGAAGAATAGATATGGGTGCTGGGTGGCTGCCTGGCACAGACCAATTAACCAAAAGACTGAAAAAAATGAGGTATATTAATGCTGAGAGCCTGACAGACACAGGCCTGATAGTAAATGTAATTAGATTACACTAGCAAAATATTTTTATTTACACTGGTGGCTGCTGGCTGGCACAGAGCAATGAACCAGAGTATATGCTGTGTGACACTGGCCTGATAGAAAATGAAAAAAAATTACACTAGCAAAATAATTAAATTTTTTGGTTAGTTAAATCTAAACTAATGTTGTTAGGGAGATATCAGTGGTGGCAGTAATCACAGCATATGCTGTGAGCCTTAAACACACAGCCTGAAAGCCAGGCAAATGCTAATAAAAAACCCCCCGAAAATATAGCCCTAAAAAGGGCTTTTTGGGGTGCTGTGCTTGCAGCAGAGATGAGTGGAGTCCTTCTGGACTGTAAATACACTAGCCTAGCTATGTTTTTCCTATTAATGTCAGGAGCAAAAACACAACACGTCGTCTCATTAAGAAAGCAAGGTCGTTATGAGTCTAAAATGGCGGATTCCGAGTAGCTGGGAGGGTCTGTGAGGGAGTGTCTGATGTTGATTGGCTCTAATGTGTCAGGCGGCTGTGACATAAAGGGTCAAAGTTTCCTCAATGATGACACATAGGGGCGGATCGAACATCGTTATGTGTTCGCCCACAAACGCAAACGCGAACAAGCTATGTTCGCTGGGAACCGTTCGCGGGCGAACAGTTCGGGACATCACTATTTATTTTACAGGTAACTTGGTATTTATTTTAACTAGGTACAATAGCTATTAAATAGTTAATAACTATTTAATAGCTACCTAGTTAAAATAATTACCAATTTACCTGTAAAATAAATCCTAACCTAAGTTACAAATACACCTACACTATCAATAAATTAAATAAACTACAAATATCTAAACTAAAATACAATTAAATAAACTAAACTAAATTACAAAAAAACCCCACTAAATTACAAAAAATAAAAAAAAGATTACAAGATTTTTAAGCTAATTACACCTATTCTAAGCCCCCTAATAAAATAATAAAGCCCCCAAAATAAAAAAAATTCCCTACCCTATTCTAAATTAAAAAAGTTAACAGTTCTTTTACTTTACCAGCCCTTAAAAGGGCCTTTTGCGGGGCATGCCCCAAAGAAAACAGCTCTTTTGCCTTTTAAAAAAAACACAATACCATCCCCCAACATTACAACCCACCACCCACATACCCCTATTCTAAACCCACCCAAACCCCCCTTAAAAAAACCTAACACTACCCCCCTGAAGATCTCCCTATCTTGTCTTCACCCAGCCGGGCAGAACTCTTCATCCGATGTCCAATCAAGCGGCAGAGAAGTCTTCTTCCATACGGGCGATGTCTTCAAGCAAGCGGCAGTGAAGTCTTCTTCCATCCGGCGATGTCTTCAAGCAAAGCGGCATCTTCAATCTTCTTTCTTCGCTCCTCCGCTGCGGAGCATCCATCCGGCACGACGACTGAACGAGGAATGAGGTATCTTTAGATGACGTCATCCAAGATGGTGTCAGTCAAATTCCGATTGGCTGATAGGATTCTATCAGCCAATCGGAATTAAGGTAGAAAAATCTGATTGGCTGATTCAATCAGCCAATCAGATTCAAGTTCAATCCGATTGGCTGAACCAATCAGCCAATCGGATTGAACTTGAATCTGATTGGCTGATTCAATCAGCCAATCAGATTTTTCTACCTTAATTCCGATTGGCTGATAGAATCCTATCAGCCAATCGGAATTTGACTATCAGCCAATCGGAATTAAGGTAGAAAAATCTGATTGGCTGATTGAATCAGCCAATCAGATTCAAGTTCAATCCGATTGGCTGAACCAATCAGCCAATCGGATTGAACTTGAATCTGATTGGCTGATTCAATCAGCCAATCAGATTTTTCTACCTTAATTCCGATTGGCTGATAGAATCCTATCAGCCAATCGGAATTCGACCAAAGTAGCGCAAATTTCGGCGTCGCCGGCTTTTGCGGGCGACGCTGCATATCGGATCGGGCCCAAGACTATTATATTTAACCATCTACCTGATTGAATCTTGAATAGTTAATGCCTGCCTCATAGTTTACACTTACATACTGAGAAATACAAATTTTGACAACCTATGCAGGTTAAGCGCTCATGTACACACCAATAATTGTCAGGGCCACTGATGGGAGAAACTTAATGCGTGTAATTGATGGTATGATTCTCAGCTATATAATACAATTAATCCTGAAACTGAGAAAGTATTGATACACTTTTAAATGTATAAGTAAATCTTTACTCCCCTCTAGTGGAGAAGCCTGGTGACTATACATAGGCTAATAGTACCATTTCAAAATGCATCATCTTGGTGGGAATATATTTTTCATGCATTTTAACAAAGCAATACCAAGGAACATACATAGGTATAGGTGTTGAAATTCTATCAAACTGTCACATAGGTCTGTAATTTAAACACAGAGTAAAACTTTAAAACATATACGGCTAGATTACGAGTTTTTGTCGGTAAGGCTGTGCGGTGCTAACAAGCAGTTTATGCTCACCGCTCACCTACAGACAACGCTGGTATTACGGGTTTTTACAAACTCGTCGTTAGCCGCAGAAAAGTGAGCGTTGAGCAAAATTTAGCTCCACATTTCACCTCGATACCAGCGCTGCTTACGGTAGCGGTGAGCTGGCTAAACGTGCTAGTGCACGATTTCCCCATAGGAATCAATGGGGCAGATCCGGCTGAAAAAAAACACCTGCAAAAAAGCAGCGTTCAGCTCCTAACGCAGCCCCATTGATTCCTATTGGGAAATATATTTTATGTCTGCACCTAACACCCTAACATGAACCCTGAGTCTAAATACCCCTAATCTTACACTTATTAACCCCTAATCTGCCGACCCCGACATCGCTGACACCTGCTTTATATTATTAACCCCTAATCTGCCACTCCGGACACCGCCGCTACCTACATTATATTATTAACCCCTAATCTTCCACTCCGGACACCGCCGCCACCTACATTATAGCTATGAACCCCTAATCTGCTGCCCCTAACATCCCCGGCACCTACATTATATTTATTAATCCCTAATCTGCCCCCCCAACGTTGCCGCAACTATATTAAATGTATTAACCCCTAAACCTAAGTCTAACCCTAACACCCCCCTAACTTAAATCTAATTTAAATAAATCTAAATCTAAAAAATTACTATTATTAACTAAATTATTCCTATTTAAAACTAAATACTTACCTATAAAATAAACCCTAAGATAGCTACAATATAACTAATAGTTACATTGTATCTAGCTTAGGGTTTATTTTTATTTTACAGGCAACTTTGTATTTATTTTAACTAGGTAGAATAGTTATTAAATAGTTATTAACTACCTAGCTAAAATAAATAAAAACTTACCTGTAAAATAAAACCTAACCTAAGTTACATTTACACCTAACACTACACTACAATTAAATTAATTACCTACATTAAATTAAATTAACTAAAGTACAAAAAAAATCAAACACTAAAGCACAGAAAATAATAAAATAATTACAAGTTTTTTACACCTAATCTAATCCCCCTAATAAAATAAAAAAGCCCCCCAAAATAAAAAAACCCTACCCTATACTAAATTACAAATAGCTCTTAAAAGGGCTTTTTGCGGGGCATTGCCCCAAATTAATCAGTTCTTTTACCTGTAAAAAAAGTACAATACCCCCCAACATTAAAACCCACCACCCACACACCCAACCCTACTCTAAAACCCACCCAATACCCCCTTAATAAAACCTAAAACTAACCCTTGAAGATCACCCTACCTTGAGACGTCTTCACCCAACCGGGCCGAAGTCCTTTTACGAAGCAGGGCGAATTGGTCCTCCAGACGGGCAGAAGTCTTCATTGAAGCCGGGCAGAAGAGGTCCTCCAAACGGACAGAAGTCTTCATCCAGACTGCATCTTCTATCTTCATCCATCCGTCGTGCAGCGGGTCCATCTTTAAGACATCCGACGCTGAGCATCCTCTTCAACCGATGGCTACTGGAACAATGAGGGGTCCGTTAAATGAAGTCATCCAAGATGGCGTCCCTTGAATTCCGATTGGCTGATAGAATTCTATCAGCCAATTGGAATTAAGGTAGAAAAAATCCTATTGGCTGATGCAATCAGCCAATAGGATTGAACTCGCATTCTACTGGCTGTTCCAATCAGCCAATAGAATGTGTGCTCAATCCTATTGGCTGTTCCAATCAGCCAATAGGATTGAACTTCAATCCTATTGGCTGATTGCATCAGCCAATAGGATTTTTTTCTACCTTAATTCCGATTGGCTGATAGAATTCTATCAGCCAATCGGAATTCAAGGGATGCCATCTTGGATGACATCATGTAAAGGCCTCGTCATTGTTCCAGTAGCTGTCGGATGAAGAGGATGCTCCGCATCGGATGTCTTAAAGATGGACCCGCTCCGCGACGGATGGATGAAGACAGAAGATGCCGTCTGGATGAAGACTTCTGTCCGTCTGGAGGACGTCTCTTGTGCCCGGCTTCAATGAAGACTTCTGCCCGTCTGGAGGACCACTTCGTCTGGCTTCGTAGAGGACTTCAGCCCGGTTGGGTGAAGACGTCTCAAGGTAGGGTGATCTTCAAGGGGTTAGTGTTAGGTTTTATTAAGGGGGGATTGAGTGGGTTTTAGAGTAGGGTTGGGTGTGTGGGTGGTGGGTTTTAATGTTGGGGGTATTGTACTTTTTTTACAGGTAAAAGAGCTGATTACTTTGGTGATTTTAATTTAGTATAGGGTAGGGCTTTTTTATTTTGGGGGACTTTTTTATTTTATTAGGGAGATTAGATTAGGTGTAATTAGTTTAAAAAACTTGTAATTATTTTATTATTTTCTGTAATTTGGTGTTTGGTTTTTTTTGTACTTTAGTTAATTTTATTTCATTGTATTTAATTGTAGTTAATTTAATTTAATGTAGGTAATTAATTTAATTGTAGTGTAGTGTTAGGTGTAATTATAACTTAGGTTAGGTTTTATTTTACAGGTAAATTTGTATTTATTTTAACTAGGTAGTTATTAAATAGTTAACATCTATTTAATAACTATTGTACCTAGTTAAAATAAATACAAAGTTGCCTGTAAAATAAAAATAAATCCTAAACTAGCTACAATGTAATTATTAGTTATATTGTAGCTATCTTAGGGTTTATTTTATAGGTAAGTATTTAGTTTTAAATAGGAATAATTAAGTTAATTGTAGTAATTTTATTTCGATTTATTTAAATTATATTTAAGTTAGGGGGGTGTTAGGGTTAGACTTAGGTTTAGGGGTTAATACATTTAATATAGTGGCGGCGATGTTGGGGGCGGCAGATTAAGGGTTAATAAATGTAGGTAGGTGGCGGCGATGTTAAGGCCGGCAGATTAGGGGTTAATTATATTTAACTAGTGTTTGCGAGGCGGGAGTGTGGCGGTTTAGGGGTTAATATATTTATTAAAGTGGCGGCGATGTCCGGTTCAGCAGATTAGGGGTTAAAAATGTTATTATAGTGTTTGCGATGGGGGGGGCCTCGGTTTAGGGGTTAATAGGTAGTTTATGGGTGTTAGTGTACTTTTTAGCAATTTAGTTAAGAGTTTTATGCTACGGCGTTAGCCCATAAAACTCTTAACTACTGACTTTTAAATGCGGTACGATTCTTGACAGGAGAGGGTGTACCGCTCACTTTTATGAAGACTCGTAATACCGGCGTTCGAAAAATCCCATAGAAAATATAGGATACGCAATTGACGTAAGTGGATTTGCGGTATTTTCAAGTCACGAAAAAATAGGGAGCGGTACACCTGTACCTGCAAGACTCTTAAGGCTAACGCAAAACTCGTAATCTAGCAGATAGTAACCATAGTATATAAATGTATTCATATAGAAGGTAAGAAGAAAGACTAATATATTTAACCATCTACCTGACTGAATCTGGAATAGTTAACGCCTGCCTCATAGTTTACACTTACATACTAAGAAATAAAAATGTTGATACCCTATGCAGGTTAAGAGCTCATGTACACACCAATAATTGTCAGGGCCACTGATGGGAGAAACTTCATGCGTGTAGTTGGTGGTATGATTCACAGCTATATAATACAATTGATCCTGAGACAACAGCCATGCTACCCTAAACCCAAGCCACATATCTGAAATAAATAAGGATACTTAATTATTCAGACTCCTGGGTCATCATACATAGTCCCAAAGGATATATGGATGTGTCTCTAAAAGTAAACATAGCTCCAAGGTAAAGAGTCTCTATAGTGGAGATGAATATGTAAAAGAACAGATTCACTGATTATGTGGAAACGGACTGAGAGATAGTGAAAAGACATCACTATTATAAGATATCATGAGCGTGTCAACAAGATTTCTTACATCATACCTAGGATTAGTTCAGCCGATACCTGCTTTAACGTCTCTGCAAGCATACCAATGCTCTGCCCTTGCTGTTACATGGAGCTGAGACCTGATGGACAAATCTCCAGGGAATCTGTGACTGCCTGATGTAAGACGGGAGGTTAGCCGATTGAGCGAGAGTTCCACTTGGATAGACATTAAGGCTTCCTCCGTATTCGCTCCTATATCCTTGTGGGCAGCTCCTGTGTCCTCTAAGTTATCCCAGAGTTGACTCGAGGAGCTAGGCAGTTGAGGCGTTGCCCTGAAAATGGCATGTTTCTCAGATCTCGGCAAACCGACGCTGGCCTCGGTAGCTCTCAGCCCACGCCGTTTTATGGCGTCTCCATTCAACGCTATAGATTATGTAGCAGAAAAATCCAGTGCAGTAGCTTGCTGGGAGGTGCTGGGGGCATGATCTTTCCCTGGCTCATGACCATGTGGGGTGGACATCTCCCAGTCTGTAGGGCATACATGAGAATCTCCTCCTCTGATTTCTTGCTCAGTTTTTCCTTTGGCTATAGTACACCGGTTACCAATTTGGAGAGTAAGTGTATGGAGACTATGCACTTCAGCAAACCACACTTGTGACAACCTCTCATAGTGTTCGTTAAGCAGGCGGGCCACGGCTCCTAGTATCAAGCTGGCGTTAGGGTCCATCTGGTCTGCTCAAGTGTAGATACAGATAAAGAGAGAGGGAGTTTTTATTGCACCTAGAGTGTGATAAGAAGTGCTATTTATACTACTGCAGTCTCCTCAATAAGACTTCCGAGGATACAAGTCTTGGCTGTGTCACTGGGATGAATGGGCTATTATCACTTCGTCTGCCTGAGCTACTATCACTTTAGGATCTTGTTACACTGAGCATGCTGTGACCCACAGGTGTGAGCAACAGACCCTGTCCACTGGAGTGGTGCAGAGTATTGCTGGAGTCTCCCTGCCTGAAGTTGGTCTTTTTCAGGACCCAAGAAAAGCCACGCTGACTGCAGGACTGACCGCTCCTCCCTCCAGCAACCACTGGCAACACCCACCCTGTGACAGTAACTGTGTGATGTCAGTGTGCAATATAGAGTGATGAACTATATTTATCTGTGTGATGTCAGTGTGCAATATAGAGTAGTAATGAACAATAGGTAACTGTGTGATGTCAGTGTGCAGTATAGAGGAGTGATGAACAATATATAACTGTGATGTCAGTGTGCAATATAGAGGAGTGATGAACAATATGTTACTGTGTGATGTCACTGTGTAATATAGAGGAGTGATGAACAATATGTTACTGTGTGATGTCACTGTGTAATATAGAGGAGTGATGAACAATATGTAACTATGTGTTATGACTGCTTTTATAATTCAATAAAATATTGAATTTGTAGCTGCTCCTTTACTTCAACTCACAATGTTTTTCTGTATGAGTGAAGACAATGTTAGATCAGCACTTTTATTTGTAGCAGTGAAATGTCAGCAACACAGACTTAATTAAATTCAGTGAAGTTATTTGTAGCAATAAGCATTTTTTCAGTGTTTGCTTAAGATAGCTTGTTAAAGATATGCAGCAGACAGGAATTACAGAAAATTACTAAAAAACATTGTTATTAGCAACTGATGCAAGTAAGAGTAAAGGTTGCCTTTTAACACAGAAAAATAGCAGTCTCTTTTAAGCACACAGGTGAATGTGGAGACCAGTGCTAACCTCACAGAACAGCAGTGTTAATTGTTGCAGACAATGATTCAGATATAAACAAGGTAATGCTAGATGTATTTACAAAATCTATACAGGCTGTATCCAGAAGTTATTATAAAGAAATACTTGCGGTTCAGGCTGTTAGCAGTGTGAATTTAGTTGGCAGTTGATACAAGCAGCTTTAAATGTAGAAAACAAATGCAGGGCGGCTTGATGCTGTGGTTCAGCTGCAGAAATCAAGTAGCAGGCTTTAAGTAAAATAACTTCACTCTAGATAGAGTTTAAGGCTGTGGGTTTTTGAAATATATCTTGCAAGCTTTTAGAAGTAGATCTTTAGATTGGTTTAGCAAAGAATCCAGGAGCTTTGATTGAAGTAGAATCCACTTGCATAGACTGGGAGTTTGCAGGTAGCTGAGAAAGCAAACTAACTTCAATAAACAAGCAAAGTTCAGGTGTAAACCTCAAACCTTTATGGGAAGGTGATGAGAGGCGGGACAAAGTAGTTAAAGGTACAGGGAGACCTGCCACTATGTGATGTCATAAGGGATTAAATGCCATACATTCCTCTGTGGGAAGAATTAATAATAACTTAACTATTTACATAATAAAGTTTAATGTAAACTGTAACCTTATTCCTAACATAGAAATAAACACACAACAACTTCTTGGTTATAAAACCCCCAGGTCACATTTATTATGGCAACACAAGGAATCAAATGACCAGCATGATTAAACATGGACCAGAGGGGCGGCAATCAGGTACTAGCTAATGCGTACTAACCCATGCTAACAAGATGGGCAGTACTAGGGGGCAGGAGAGAAAGCAGAGCGTAGCTCAGTACTATAATGGCTTAGGGAGTTCTCGGCTTTGAATCACATGGGCAGGGAACACCCCAGACGCACGTCACCCCTGGCTGTAAATAGTTGTCACTCTACCTCGATCACATCCTGCCCCCGGACACTGTCCACCCGCCAGCCCAGGGTGCAACCCACCACTCCAGACCATTAGGACCAGGGTAAATAAGGTGCAAACCACATTGAACACCTGGGGAGCTGAAACATAATGTCCTTAGACTTGTAGCAATGAGCTTAATAGCCCTCATCATGCCTCGGACACCCCTAACTCTAGGGACCACCATAATGATGGATCCCTCTGATTGCCGTCTAAAATAATAAAAAGGGAGAGATAGGGTGGGGAAAACTTTGAAGAAACAAGCAGAAAGAGGATTTGGACTTCCTGTACAGGTCTTAAAAAGGTAAGCCAAAACCCCTCCTCTCTAACTGCAACATTGTTTCACACACACAAACCAGAACACTCCCACTTCTCTGTCTTGGCCTTAACCCTTATGTTCATTCCAGGCAATTTGCCTTACATTTCTTTAAGGGAATAAATGCCATATACTCCTCTGTAGGAAGAATTAATAATAACTGCCATGGTCAGAAAGATGCACCCTGTCGCCTTGGTAGAGACTCCGGTCAGCTGCCGTAATGTTCTTGTGCTCCACAACAAAGCCTCTAAGTTTGAACATTAATTTCCTCACATCCCTATTGAGCTTTTAACCTAATATTGGACCATCCCATTCTCACACCAGGCATCCAAGCTTTGAAGGTGTGCAGATCTGACTGGATAACTGCACTCAAATACCGTCCGGGAATGTAGCAGCCCCAACCCTAAATGAATGAGCGGCTATGGTATTAGGATTTAAACCTGCCCTTTCAGCAGCCCATCCTAGGACCCTATGGAATTGAAATCTCGTGAGAGGGGTACCATCCCGGTGAATTAGAAACCTATGAGGACCCACTGGACGCACGTCCGAGAAGGCCTTCAACAAGGCATAAGGGCAACTAGATGAACCCTGATTCGTAGGGAGCAATAACCATGCGCCCCTACTTACCTGATCTGGGTATAAATAACAATACCCCATTTTCAACAAATCTGATGTGCTCGCACAACACCCCTCCCACTTTTGCCGTCTTTGACTGTCGTAATTCTCCCACTTTTAGGGCCCCGTGAAACGCCATGGCAAATGCTGCGGGAAAAAGCTCAGTGATGTGC